>NW_022103915.1:24507311-24527695 GCF_000313985.2 Echinops telfairi
GGGTGGGGGGGGGGTTACACGTGGGGCTGCTGTCCACATGGTCAGCAGTTCAAAACCACCAGCAGTTCAGCGGGAGACAGATCGGAATTTCTTTTCCTGTAAACAGTCACAGTCTCAGAACCCACAGGGGGGCTTCTGAGTCAGCTTTGACTGGATGGCAGTCAGTTATACTCACCCAAACCAAGCCCCACCACCATTGCCACTGAGTTAATTCTGACTCATCAAAACCTTGTATAGGATTTCTCCGACTGTCAATCTTTACAGGAGCTGTCTACAACTGCATCTTTTTGGCATAATATAATCAACAGGATTGGGGGGGAGTGTTAAAACCTTCCACCAACATTGCTTCTGGGGGCTTAAACCAGAAAGCATAAAGCAAAGCAAGACGCCTTCAAGTGTATTGCCTTCAAGTCACTGGCCACAAACAGTGACCTCATCGGACATGATAGAACTGGCCTGGAGGGTTCAAAAGCTGTGCTCTTTCTGGAACCAGGCTGTCACATGTTTCTCCTGAAAAGTAACTGGTGGATTTGAACCAGAAACTTCTCATTTACTAACCAAGAGCTTGACCTCTCTGTCACTGGGACGATGGGATTTAGTTTTCAACATTGAAATTGCCATCGGTTTAGGGGGGAAGAAAGCCCCATCTTTCTCCTGCGGGGCAGCGGGTGGTTTGGGCTGCCAACTTTGCAGATTGGGACTAGGCTGCAACCAGCACTCCTCTAATCATGATGACTACTCCGTGAGTGTCTGTCGAGGAGCGCCTTCCTGTCTGGCTCCTGCTTTTGTTGCACATGTTCCTGAATCTCCCAAAGAGCCACTCATTTAAAAACATCCCTAATTTCCTGGAGGGTGTGCACACACACACACACACACACACACACAGAATGTATGTTATGTAGTAAAGGAAACACTTTGTAAAAAGGAGGAGTAAAGGAAGGGGTGATGTAGTAAAGATATTGGGGGGAACTTGCAAAATGAGATTGGTGACATGGACACACACACACAGAGAAAGTGAATGCATGAATGTGTGTGTTTGAGAGAGACAAAGAAACACACACAGAATCTCTGTCTCTCTCTGTCTCTGAAACACACGCATTCACACATTCACTCTCTCTGTCCTCCCTCCCTCTCTAAATGAAGTAGTGAAACAAAAGGTCAATAAGTAATTTGGCCCGAACGGTAGGCATTACTGAGAAAGGCAATGGATAAAGTAGCCAGGGGCAGTTACAGACAGGCAAGTGTTTTCAATCTTCTGCGGGATCGCAAACAATAGAGACAAGTGTATTTGACAGTGATTTTTACAAGACAACTTGTAATTACCAAAATTCTTCATTGGAGCTTACCATTGCCTGGCTCATTTTTTGTGACATTCATTTGCAATTACATTGTGTGTTATTTTTCTTAGAATCTAGAAATGTGCAGTGCAGTATCAGACTTCGATTTGTATATGAGCACAGTGGAACAAGCAAATCTCTACTTTAATCCCCTCAAGAGCAACTGAAACATTTGAAGTAGACACAAAAGAAAATCCATTTTTCCTCTATTTAGTTGAAAAGTATTTTTTGCCTTTGACACCTTCCTTGTGAGAACTGATGGTAGCAGTTGCTGCTGCAGCAGGTTTGATTCATTTCTTTAAATACCAAACTGATCCACCTTTTATAAACTACCTGCTTTTTTCCCATGGTGCTTTGTGAACCCCAGAATACAAACTATACCCACAGAATTCATATTATGCTCAGTTCTGAAATCCATCAAAGCTCTACGTAAAGAAATCAGGAATATCACTACCCACTCCTCTTAACTAGTTTATGGTTCTCTCTCTCTTTCTCTCTCTCTCCATTATTATTTAAGATGAGATAGAAACTAGGTGGTTTTGAGCCTGTTTATCCCAATTAATCAGCTCGTTCAGAGTAGGCTATCTACGTTAGGTCGTTTTGAGTCAACAACCAAGTTTATAAATGAAAGCCCTGCCACCATTGAATCAATTCCATTGGACAGAGTAGAGCTTCCCCTTGGGTTTCTGAAACTTTTCAGTCTTCATGGGAGCAGACAGCCTCATCTTTCTCCTTGTGGCAGCTGGGTCTTGAACCATTATCTTTGTGGTTTGCAGCCCAAGGTTCTCTTCTTCAGGTATTCCATAGGCCTGCTGAAAGGATTGAAAACTATAATATGACCACTGTGGTGTCTAGCAGGGGCTCAATACTTGTTACTTCTATATAAACAGAGCAGGTGCCTTAGTGGCTGCATGTGGGCACAAGGTCAGTAGTTCGAACCTACCAGCTATTTCATGTGAAAACAATGAGGTGTTTTACTCCCATAAAAAGCTAGTTTTGGAAACCACAAGGGCAGTTCTACCCTGTCCTATAGTGTCACTAGGAGTCAGCATTGACTCCATAGCAGTGAGGTTGGGGTTTGTTGTGCTCTGGAAGCGATGCTTCAGCCTGGGAATCAAGCCATCAACTACTAGACTGTCAATGCTCCTGTCTTCACGGGGCCCATCTCCTTCCATCCTCACTTCACTAGGTAGTCGGGATACAGAATTTGGTCAGATTATGTAGAAGGAGGTTTTGTAGTAAAGATATTGGTGGGGACTTGCAAAATGAGATTGGTTACATGGATACACACACACACACACACACACACACACACACACACTTTCCCTGGGGAAAAGAAAATAATTTAGGTGTAGGGCTGATATTTCTGAATATTATCACAAGCATTTTGAGACATTTTTTTGAAACCAGCGTTTTTACTAGAAATGAGTGGAGTCTTGCCTTTAATTGAGAAGAAATGAGCTTCTCTTATTTATCTATCTATTTATTTCATTTGTTGCCTGGTGACATTCTAGAAACTGTGTCCCGAAAGGTACCAAGGGGCAATATGGACATGTCTGTTTCCCAGATAAACCCACAGTACGTTCAGTTTCTCTTCTACCGACTCTTAGACACACTCATTTCATTTATAGGGTTTGGTACTTTTTTTATGGTATTCTTTAAAAAAAAAAAAAGAGTTTGATTTTGTTTTGTTATCTGGATAGTGTTTAGGCAAAGGGAAGATCATCTTTTCTCCCACCATTGCTTTGTTTGAGCTACTTAAGGAGAAGAGTCGCTGTGAAAGGACATGGAGGGGAAACAAAATAGAAACATAGGATTTTTTTGTTCTTTGGGAACAATCCTAAGAAATATTAATATGTTGTTCATATTGCGTGCTGTCCAGTCCATTCCAGCTCCTTACTACGTTATGGACAGAGTAGAACTTCCCCAAAGTGTTTCCTAGACTGTAATCTGTCCAGGTGCCACTGGGTGGGTTGAAACCACTGACCTTTTGATTAGCAGTCAAGCGTCTACCTAACCATTGCATCTCACCTCCACTCCCCTGGTGGGGGTGGGGGCATGGGGAGAAAAGACCCTTAAACTCATTGCCATTGATTCGATTTTGACTCATGGTGACCTCAGTAGGATAGGACAGAACTGCCCCTTTGAGTATCCGTACTTTAACTCTTTATAGAAATAGACATATGAACTCATCTTTTTCCCACAGAGCTGCTGGTGGGTTAAAACCCATGGACCTTGTGATTAAAGACTAATGCAGATATATGATAATTTAGAGGACACTTCCAGTGTAAAGCTGACCAATGCCTTGTTGGAGATTAACTGGCATGGGCCCTGGTAGTACTGTCAGGTAAACGTTGGCCCGCTAACCACAGTGAATGTCTGCTCCTCTAAAGACTGACCTCTTCTCCAACTCCATATAGGGTCACTGTGATTCTGAATGGACTCAAACACAGTGATCCCAATTCACGACCAGTTCCCCTGGGGATGAACTTGGCTAGTGACAGACCTAGTGAAAACAGCCAGTGGTTTTGCTGTCAGTCATTTGTTCTGGAGAATGACCTTAGGCTGTCCTCTCAAGCCATAGTGCAGTTTGGAGATATTGGAGGGTGTAGGTAGCACTGCATTAGTGGAGCAGCTAAGAGATCTGATTGCTTAAGTGAGGAGAGGGGAGTTAGCTGGGGAGGAGGAAAGGGGATATTCTGCCCAACTCTGGATTTCTGTATGAATTGAAAAGTTGGCTGAATTTCCCCAGAAATTATAATTTGCTTGGGAAATAACAGTATATTTTTAGAAGTCCCAATGTGAATGAATTGATCAATTGGGATTGACTATTTAAGGTTTATTTTTCTATAAAGTAATCTCTAGATTACTCCCCTCCAGAATGACTCATGTCAGCTACAATGGAGTTTCCTGAATGCTGGGAACCAGCTACTCATTCATCCCTAGTTAATCCCTCAGACCTTAGGCAAAGCATTGTGCATCTCTCTTTCTTCTTCTGTTACATGAGAGCGGTGTTCTAAACGATGACATAAACAAAAACAAAACACAAGTGGGAGGCAGAGGGAGGGTTGAGCAGGACTTCACTACTTTGGACTGGGTGACTTAATAACTCATTACATCTCTGTTTTCTCCAAAGGTGAAGAGACCTTTCAAGCCTTACACTTTGTAGGAGGTCTCAATAGCGATAAAGCCTTAACAGTCTGTATGAGGGTCAAGCAGGGTCTCAGCCAATTAGATTGGCACACTTCAATGTACAATGTCAAAGGCCCTCAAGAGAGGAAGGAAGCAAACTCAAATGGATTCTACTTGAACTTTTAGGGACCATTACAATTTTATCACCCTGCTTTGTCTAAAATTCACAACTTAATTTTAATTCCAATTTTATGACAGACTACAACCCGAAAATAGAACCCCCTGAGAGTGAACACTTGTATCTGCAAGTGTGGAAACGGACGGCCTAGGTCATTTTCTTTTGAGAAGAGCAGGAATATGGAAAGACACCTGTTTCTCTCTTTATCCAGCAGGGTGGAGAGCATGAGGCATCAGAACTCGGTAACCTCCTTGAGTCCTGTCAACCTTCTAAGAAAACGGATGCCATTTACTGTTTGGGAATATGTTTTAAACGTCTTCTCTTTCTAATGTGAGCTCTCAGGGCCCCACGTTTAATCTTGTTGCAGAAAACTTACTCAAAACTCGGTGGTGTAAAAGAACTCCCGGTTGTTTTGCAGATTTGCCCATTGGAGAGGGGAGGATTGTAGCACATCAGGACGGTCCACACAGTAGAGATGGGAAGGGTGTTTTCCCCCATGTCTCCAGACTCAGCTGCCAAAATTAGGGGAATGTTTCATTTCAATCACAGTTTCAGGGATCATTTCAAGACTAGGATCCAAAGTGCATGTATGCTTATTCTTCTCAGACCACAGCCATAGAGATGTCCCACACTTTGGGCAAATAACCGCGTTTCTCCGTGTTCTCTTCCATCTCCTGATAGCAATGACAGCTGTAAAAGAAGCGTGCTAATAAAGATCAAAATACTAACAGGTTTGGAAATGGGTGCTCCACAATAGTGCATGTCTGCCTGGAATAAATGTCTGTTGATTCATAAAGGAAATCTCTGAGTTCTCAATGTTAATAGATTATTATTGAAAGATACTGCCCTTCTTGCCTCTAAGGCCGTGATTCTCCACCTTGCTAATGCCACCACCCTTTAATACAGTTCGTCATGTTGTGGTGACACCCCCGCCCCCCCCCACCATATCATTATTTTCATTGCTACTTCGTAACTGTCATTTTGCTACTGTTATGAATTGTAATGTAAATATCTGATATACAGGATGTATGTTCATTGTTACAAATTGAACATAATTAAAGCATAGTGAGCCATCACAAAATAATATGTCATTATGTAGTGTGCAATATTTATTTCTAATGACAAATCAATGAAATTTAGTCTTGAAGCAAGGTGGGTGGACCAGCCTGGAGACGGATAGAGGAGCGGTGTCTCGGTTCCTAAGACCATCGGAAATATGTGTTTTCCAATGGTCTTTGGCGACCCCTGTGAAAGGGTCATTCAACCCCCAAAGGGGTCGCGACCTACAGGTTGAGAACAGCTGCTCTGGGGCTATGCCACCTCCAGCTCTGTGTTTAAATGATTTTCCTCACGGACTTACATTCCATACAAAAACCCTGGCAGACAGATACCCCTCTTCTCATTTTACACATAAAAGAGCTAAAGCTCAGCGTTTGCTTTGTCAGAAGCTGGCAGGGCTGGCACTGGATTGGGAACGGGCCCTGGGACATAATGGTTACCCGCTGGGCTGCTAGCTCAACCCTTGGATACCACCAGTTGCATCCCTGGAGAAAGACGTGGCGTTCTACCCGTGTAAAGAGTTACAGTCTCAGAAACCCACAGGGACAGCACCACTATGTCCTATGGAGCTACCATATGTCTGAGTTGGCTCCATGACAGTGAGTGTGGCTTGCAGTACTGGATTTATTCTGTCAGGTCGCCCTACCATTGTACGTAAATACCTCACGATCTTACAGAGAACGATTTTGTTGTGGGGAGGGGCATCATTCCTAGCCTTAACATTTTATTCTTCAATTTTTTTTCCTGTAAGAATGATGCATTAGCAAACATATTGCTCATTAAGTGTGGTAAAATATGGACCCCGATCTCCTCAATATGAGGCAATAAGAAGCTGTATGATTTTGGGAGTGTATGTTAAATAAATCCAGCAAGACTGGAGACTTAATAAGAGTGAGACATTGCGTAAGGAAGACCAAAGAATTGAGGCTTTTGGATGATGGTGCTGGCGAAGAATATGCAAAGTACTGCCCAAAGCCCAATCAAATCGGTCCTGAAGAAATACAGCCAGAATGCTCCTTAGGAGCAAGGATGGTGAGGCCTCCTCTCGTGTACTTTGGACACGCTCCCAGGTGAGACCGGTCGCTGGTGAAGACCATCGTGCGTGGTAGAGTAGAAGAGCAGAGGGACACCCCAACCTGAAGCATTGATCCTGAGACTGCAGCGATGGCTTCAGCCTGGCCAGGTGTGGATGGCATGGGGCGGGACGGTGCTTGCTTCTGTTGTCCTTGGGGTCACTGTGAGCTGGAGCCAGCCCCGCAGCACCTATCAGCAGCCACAGTGATAATAGTGGGACTTCGGACTCCCTTTGAGGAACCCCGAAGCTGCCTATCGACCAATAGACTTGAGGAAAATGGCAACTGGGGCAGTGGATAGATAGATAGTCTATATTTGACTGCTGGCATATGGGGAAGATTTTCATTCCCGGTACAAGAGTTTGTGCAATGCAGAAATCCCGAACATTTCTAGGAAGAAGAAGGGATCATTTTTCTTTTTCCATTCGGCACCTTTTCTTTTTGCTTATTCATCGTGTTTTAAATAAACAGACTGAGCAAAGTTGTTATTAAAGCCCTCTTCGGGCTTCTTCCATTTCAGTTTTAAACCCAGTTCAACATATTCTGGCAAAATTAAGGACAACATTGAAAAACTTTCCATAAATTTTAAATTCTGTAACAAGTGATAAAACTAAATTGAGCTGGGAAAAAATTGACTCCTTTTATATCTTTTATCCCCCCACTGTAATCAGAGATTATTTTGTTTTTAAAAATTGCTCCTGAAGTTCACTCCTTTTCCTGAATATCTCTGCATTCCACTAACTATTATAATAAAGTTAATTTGTTAGTTTGATTTCTAGCTTTTAAAGTGTGAGGGCTTATTATTTTATAACTACCATTTAATGTTTTTCAGTTTCTTACCATTATTTCTGTATTTGCTCTTAAGATGAAGTTGTAAAGTGTTACCTTTAAGAGACTCTGTGCCTTTATAGCATTCTGGTTATAATTGACATCTCTAGTTCTTATTTTATTATTAAAGAGAGATTAATAAATATGTCACAAATTAAATCGAATGGAGGAGAAAGAATTTGTACGATCTCTGAGATGGCTCGAAACCCCTGTAGCCAGACCAGAAAGAATTGGGGAACCAGCACAGTAGCATGGCCATTTAGCTATATAATATCATGAACTAATGAAGTTTAGATCTTGGCTTTCTGATATTTCCCCAGTGGTGGTAATTGTGTGTACTCCAGCAGGTCTGATGTCAGATCCAGAAGAAGTAGAAAGGAGTGGCCACTGACTTTTAAGTAAAGCATATGACAAAATGATAATCGCTTTTATCACAGTGAAATAAATGTAAAAATGCATACAAGAGTTTCGACTTGAAAATTGTGTTATATTAGGGTTTAATGCACGTTTTGTTACACCGCTACCTGACACCTGTTAGAAACGAGGTTCCAGCATACTGCCCCCGCCTGTGGCCCTTTAAGAAAGAGGCTTCACAGCAGATTGTCAGTGGCCCCCTTTCCCTGCCTCCTCCCCCGTCTAGTACTCATGATTAAAATAAAGACATTGTCTATTTGCTCATCAGACTATACTGTCAGCATATAGGATTTCCATTCATTTCACTTTGCAGACCTATTAAGGGACTGATTGATTAATTGATTTAAACTTCCATTTGTTTTGAAAGTCAATGTAATTTCCTTTGAGCCAAACAGTACAAGCCCTACCGTTTAATCACAATGCAGAGTTTAAGGTACTTAATGTCTTTGGGTCTGCGTATTTCACTTTAAATGAACAAAATTAATAAAATCCACTTATTGAGAATGTTTGACAACATGAAATGAGGTCACAAGCAAAAATTACCCAATCCAGTTTGGGCACCAGTGCACTTTTGGTAAATAGTACTGGTTTTTAATTTAAAGTGATGTTTTAATTTCTAGCCATACCAATGTCTCCTTTGTTCCTTAAAGCCAACCCTTTCCTGACCCCCGTTCCTGCAAAGAGCTTTCTTCTTTGTTATGCTTTCCCCATCGCTCTTTCAATAGCTGGCTGTTTTCACTCTTTGAATTTTAATTCCGCTATCACCTCTTCATGAGGTCTTAGATGGACCAGTCTGTCTCCACCATCGCCCCTGATTACAGACTGAATATTTCCCCTTATAGTCTCCTTTGCAAGGCAAGCTCCAGGCAAAGGGACCTTATTTCTGTGTGTGTCCAGAGCCTGGTCCAGTAAATGTAAAAAACAAAACAAAAACCCAAATGAACGATATAACGAAATGAATACATTAGTGGGGGTGAGGCAGGGTGGAGAGACATGGAAGCAAGGACGTGAGCATGGAAAGACATCGGAAGGAGCGATGAAGGGTGGACACACAGAGTAGATAAAAGAAGAAACTCATGGGGCTTGAGGAATAGTTTACATTCAGAGTATTTCTCTTGAACCAGAAGCAACTGTTACATTTGGTTTTGAATTTGAGTGAAAATTATGCAATGACTATTACGTTTACTCTGGCCAGAGTTTCACCATGTCCACTCCTCCCAGAAACCCTAGCGGTCTAGCTTCAGGGTCACCTCTGTGAAACAGGGAGTGCCTATGAAACATACTAGCGCCGTCCAACAACCACAGGCTTCCTGACAGTGACTCCACTCTGCGTGTCAGTGTAAAAGCAAGTGTAGACAATGCATACACTGATGATTGAAGCTGTGCTCCAATAAAACTACTGCCATTCTCCTGTCCTGAAAATACTATTCTTACTTTGGGTTTTCTGATCCATTAACAAATTGTAAAAGCCCCTCTTGGTTTGTAGGCTCAGGAGGCTGGATATGTCCCCTGGTCCTGTTTTGCCACCCCTGCCTTAGCATGATGACCTGGTATCATGGTTGTCTATCTCTAAGGCCAATTGACTTGAAAAATGAACTTGTTAGGGTGAATCAAAGAATACATTTCTGAGTCCTCGCTCAAAGAATAAGTGACAGTTGGTAGATTTTAAATACTTTGGCAAATGAAGAAAAGTATGATTCTGAGCAATCAGGGCTCCTTAGCCCCTCTACAGTCCCACAAGAATGTAGTTGGGGAGGATAGCTTTGATCACCACTGGAAACCGTCCAAGTGTATCTGATAGCAAGCTCTTATTTTTCTAGACTCTGGAGTTTATGATTAGTGACTTTCAGTGAAGATTTTCAAAGAAAATTGAGGATGCACTGAATTAAATCACAGCTCTTTATTTATAGTCCTGCAGAAAGTGAAGTGTTTCAAGTTTCAAGTAATGATTTCCCTAAAACTGTGACTTTCTGTTGGACAAGGAGTTATTTGAGGGGAGCATTTAATAAGTACTATAATGATGTTGTTATCTCTATATACAGAACTTTTAAAGTTTCATTTGAAATTATAGTCCTAAGAGTGTTATTTTGTAGAGATATTAGTATTTGTAGTACTTTCCCATTTCTTTAAGATAAAAGAGCTTTCCAACTTTTTCTTTTCTTTACTCGCCTCTCTCGAACAGCTGAAGCCACTGGTTAGACATCTACCTTGGGAAGAAGCTAGTCAGACCGCAGTGACAAATCAGAGTGAAGCTCAATTTGAAGAAAAAGCAGTTAAGTATTTCATAGGTAGGAATCTCTAGGATATTAGAGCCTAATAGTCAAAATACATCTGCTTTACTTTGGGACATGCAAGTCAGCCCTCAGGTATGCACCGTTACAAACTAAGTTTGGGGCTTTTTTCTTAAAGACCCTTCGAGCGTAATAACAGTGCACTATTGATCCACTGGTCACCAGTGGACAGATTATTTTAGATTAGTTTGAAATACCTCTCCCCCCCTGTCTTTGTTTTCAGGACATCTATCCTTGTAAGTAGAGAATAATGGTCATTTTAATGTAAATCAAACCAAGTTAAGGGGAAATCCTAACTCATGTCAGCCAAATATGTTATTTGGAAACTAGCTGTTCATTGGTGATTATCCTTGCCAGCAGCCCCTCTGGTTTAAACCATAAGAGGCAACTATACACCGAAGGACACTGAAGGAACGTGAGAGTGGCGGGGTGGGGGGTGGGGGTGAGGAGAAGGGCAAGAAAGATGGTCGCTATGGTATTATTCTTGTGCTTCAGTTCCTGAAGAATATTGAGCAGATTACTCTGCATCCCAACTAGGATGTGGATTACAGGAATCGCTCAAAAGTACGCAACTTCATTCCCAAGGTGGACAATTTACTTGTGTTAACTAATGACTCAGCCATGTTAGCTATCTATCAAGTGCTGTAATCCAAATACTCAGCATAAAGGATCTTGGGGAAGTGGGTTCTTTGGTTAGGTGGGTTTGCTTTTTAACTTTCTTCCCCTGAAGCCCAGAGGACATGCCCCCTCAAGGGAATCAAAGGCCATGTCAGCCTTCAGGAGTCTCCTTACAACTGTTCAGTTGAGTGACAGGCAGATACACACCCCTTCTTAAACCTGAAACTAAGTGTGCCCTATTGCTGCCCACAGGTTCTGTAGGACAGAAACATATTCATAAATCATACCATCATTACCATATCACTATGGTTGGCCTATGGGTTCAGAGCAAATATGTATGCCTAACTGTACAACGGGAGCCATGTACTTTAATTTCCTTTTCCATGGCAGTCCTTGGGGGCAAATATGGTGTACTGATTTCTGGATTATTGGTTTTGCCTACAGCTCACCCTTTATTCCTGTTCTTGTCTGTACATCTCTGTTTCCGGGGAGCCAATCTTGGAAATCATCGGGCTGTCATTTGCGTCGCCCCTAACCACCATCGTTGTTTTTATTATATCTCCAAATCATCTTCAGTTGTTTCTCAATTCAAATGTCGCTCACTGAAGAAACACCCTTTTAACCTGTTGGGGGCCGCTTCCCTGGAATGGAGTCATGGCAGGAGAAAGATCATTCTATTTGCTTGTGATTATATCCTGTGGGCACATACCTATACACCACATCACATTTTTTGCTTTCAAGAAGGGACCTTAAAGGAAGTCTTCATTTTAAAATGTTGGGGAGGCTGGGGAGGGTGAAGAAAAGCCCAGTACTTTGCTTTGAGATCTGAAATAGAAAGGGTAATTCTGAGATTCTTTCTTACTGGAGTCATGCAGCTCTCTGAAGTGTTCACAGGAACTGTCAACAAAACCCCCTACCTCCTTGCCCAGGCTGCATTTCCCATGTTTGAAACCACCCAGGAGAACTTCATTTCCATTTCTTTCAAGTCATCTTCCTCCACCAAGCTATCTGTACTCCCTACCTCACAAACCCTAGCACATCACAGCTCAAGGTAACTGCTGCCTTGGCCTTTCCTGAACAGGGTCCAACTGAAATGGGGGGGCCTCCTAAAAACACACCTACCTGCAAATATGGAGAGCAGACAAACACTTCAGGTGAACATCAGGCTGCCCAGGGGTAGAGCCCAAGCTTTGATTTTGTTCTTAATTTGCCATGTGAAAGACAGGTACCATTACTGAGTCTCCTCCTGGGCTGGGACATGATGCTTTCGTTGTTAGTGACCTTCAGGTCACCTCTGACTCATGGGGACTTATGTATCATAAAACAAAACATGACCCAGTCTTTCAGCAGTGTCCTGGCATGTGTGAAGTTATTGGTGTGGCTCTGGTGCCAATCCATTTCATTGAAGACTTCCCAAGTTTTCGATGACCACGTACTTTACCCCCACCAAAAGGATATGTTTTTCCAGGACAGGATAACATCCCTTTATATTGGCTTTCCTTGATAAGTCAAAAAAAAGGCTGTGTTTTTGTTCAAAGCTGGTAACTTTTTTAGACAAAAATCTTGCCGTGTATTTCTTTTCATTATTTCTGTTGTGTTATTGGTAGCTGATTTGAAAAGGTACTATGAGAAACTATGAAATGAATTAACAGAACTTGAATCCAGGTCTCCAAGGATGGCTAAGTCAAACCCTTGTGATTGGGAAAGTACTGCAAACTGCTGGGAAGCTTTGTTAGGAAGCTTTTTATGTATAGACCGCGGTTGCATTTGGTATCCTCAAAGCCAATTTACCATTCCGTGCTGTATTTTAAAGGTTTCTTTTCTTTTGGCGTGTCAGCATTAAGGTTGTCTGCAATGCCATTTCTCTTCATAGTCTCATTTGTTTTAGATCACGATGTGTTATGCTGATTTTTTTTGAGAGAGAATAAAACACTTGAAATTATGTCCTGCTCATTTAATTGTTTAGATACCCACTGGAAATTTGTTAAATGGAATTGACTGACATGTGGGAAATGCCTAGGGGGAAAATAGAACAGATTTCCATCTATGTACTTGATGTAGTAGCACGTGACTTGTGAGTTCTGATGGAACAGGGCTGGTGCCGACAGGGAGAAGAGCAGGCAGTGGCAGTCCCTTTGGGGAAAGCAGAGTGGGGTTTTGTTCTTCCAGGAGAGTCTTTGTGTTTTTAAATTCTGATAGGTGTCCTGCTTCTGGATTTGTCTTTTTGAAAATTATGTGTCTATTATAGCCCTTCAGTCCCAGAGACATTTCCAGAATTGTTCTATACGCTTAAAAGCATCTTTGACTTGGGAGGGATGGAGACGCTCGTTAGGTTTTATGCCAGTATTGTGCTTTTTGTATGCCAATGGATAGATTTAAAACCATCTTCTAAAATGCTGCACTACTGTAATGAATTAAGTCCTTAAACTGACCAGAGGATTAAGAGCCTGAGGTTTTAGACCTGTAGGCTTTTCTGTTCTTCTCTTAAATTGGATGGATGAATCATTGTAGCTAATTGATTGATTCACTTGAATCCAATAAACTGTAATGACCAGGGATTCAGCTTCCAATGCAATGGTCCATGTAATGCTCATTTCCCACCTTGGCCTACAAATATTTGCCATCAGTAATACTAATGGATGTGCCTTGGCTCATTCATGGATTGTAATGTTGCTCCCACAGTGACCAAGTAACAAACGAATATATACAACTGAAGGCAAGGCATGAGCTTTATCATAAAAGCTAAACTATAGCTTTTTAATATGCTTCTGTTGTAGGCTGTCTCCCACATAAGTCTCTCCCTTCTTGGTCTGCCAAGTCCAGAATAAATTAAAATGCGATGTTTGGCAGCATTGTTTTCACTTTGAAATGGCGTGTGTTTAGTTATTGATATGAACAGATGTTAGTCCTTTCCATTGTAACTCAATGCAGTGAGCTACATATTAATTTAGTTATTTCTTGCACTTTATCCTCCTCAATAAAATGAAAGTATAATGTAAGAGGGACTGTTTGGTCACAGAAATAAAGATAAAAATAGCAATAAAAAGTGCTTTTTTCCCCACCAAAGAACCTTCTTTTTTTTTTTCAAAATATTTTAAGGGAATTTCTCCCTTCCACGCCTTGGGCCTTGGGGATCACAATGGTTTTTTCCTTATAATGGGTGGTAATTATCTAGAAATATTTTATAGAAGAGCAATTAATTGATTTAGTTTAGTGAACTGATGTGCTTATATAATCTATACATTCTATTCATCTGATTTCAGGTGTTTTTATTTGTAGTGAAAAGGCTTAGAGGCCCACGGGCAGGCTTTTTGGAAGGTCTGTGCCTCTCCTAAAAGTACCTGTAAAATTATACCTGTGTGCTGTGTAGAATGTACATTTTCCTGGGAAGAAGACCAAGTTTTCATCAAATTCTCAATGTCCTTAAATACAAAAATATGAACCACTGATTTATTACAGTCCTCTGAAGCATCATGATTACAGTGAGAGTTTCCTCATTGCTGCCGGGGGACCATTAACCCTCTCCACTCTTCCCACCAGTTGACCCCACTCCTATCCTATTTCCATTCCCAAACATTGCTCTGCTTTCCAGGTGCCAGAGGTCGAGGTGGGTAGAAAACGTTGAACCTTCAAACTCAGCTTGAAGATAAAATCTGTTGAAATGAAAATTAGAGATTAAAAAATAATAATACCGCAACAAGAGCCCTAAGGACAAGGGGTGGGGGGAAGGGGAACTGTAGTTGACTTTGATGTGGTTCTATGTTCATTCTAGAATATAAACTGGCTTTCTTTTCTTTCTTGGCTTTTTTTTAATGAACTGTGTTGATGCCAAAATATTAGCTTAAGTTGGCTCTCTTTTAATAACAAGAAGGTGATAGGAACTATGCAAATATATTCTTGGAGAATAAGGACTTATAGTTGATTGATTCTTTATGTACAGAATTATAATATTGTCTACCAAAAGCACAAGCTACAACCATTTAAAATTTTCAAAATATATTGTAAGTTTTAAAACCAAGCAAGTATTACATTCAGAAGGACTGGGCGTAGTTTCTTTTTCTTTTTAGCCTACAATGTAGCTTCAAAACAAACAAAAATCTCTATAGTTTACAGAAAGTTCACTAATTAACAATAATGCCTGCTCTCTATTATCTGCTGTTGTAGACAGGCCATTTCAGTGAATGACATTCAGATTAATGAATGAGTTTCATTGATCCTTAATTTCTTTTTAAATATATTCCATACATCTTTACATGGAAAGCCTGAGCACTATTTTGAATGAGGTGGATTATATATAAGTGAAAACAGCCAAGTAAATTTCATCCAAGTGTATTATTTACTGATAGTTATTATAACAAAATGAAGTCTTTCTGATCATTTAGGTCTGTAATCTTGCAGACTAGGATCTATCTATCTATCTATCTATCTATCTATATATATATTTTTTTTCTTTTCTAACCCCAACCCCAACCCTACAGACTAGGATCTTTTAAAAGCAAGAGGATCCCTGGTGTCACAGAAGTGACGTACCTGGCTGCTAACCATAGTGATAGGGTTCGAGCCCACTAGCTAGCTCATCCGCAGGAGGAAGATGAGGCGATCCGCTTCTGTGCCGATTACAGCCTGGAGAGCTCTTCGAGGTGGTTCTACTTTGCCCTGAAGCATCACTGAGTCAGAGGCGACTTGATGGCAAGGGCTTTGGGGTTTTTTGTTTTTTGTTTTTCATCTTAAATAATACCAGCCTACACCCATAGTGTGGGAAAAACTTTGTTTGCAATTAGGGCCCATAAATATTCTCAGCCTTCTAATATGGTTTCTATAAATGCGACACTGCCCAAAGGCTGTCTCTGTCTATACATGGCTTTTTAATAAGTAGTTCTATTCAGTCTGCAAAGGATGATAAACCATTGCTGAGTGGTTTTGTCCCAGATGCACTGTGAATAAAATGTGTAGTCACGGCAGCTCACAGCCCCTTTGCAGTATCGTGTGCATTTTTCTTGAAGTGCTCAAATGTGACAATACACACATCACAGGGAAAAAATCAGTTATTTTATTAAAATCATGGGGATAAGGGTGAGGTCCTTCCTCTCAAGTGTGCCAACAAAATGCAATTAAACAGATTAAAATGCTACAAACACTCTGCTTTGGGCTGGTTTTGCATTAATACACTCATTTTTAATTGGTGTCCATTTAGCCAAATGTTGAAAGGGTAAAAATGCTCAACTCAGTTACTCAGTCTGAGTCCTGGCCTCTGGGTCTCAGAAGCCCCAGAGGCAGGCGTGAGCCCTCACACCAGGTGTGAGGATATAGATAAGGCTGGAAGCACCAAGTTCATGGGAGCCCTGAGTGTCATAGGCCTTTGGGAGTCCCTGCAGGGCCACCAGAGAGCTGAGCTGAGCTGAGCTGTGCTGCTCTCTGTCCCCTTTTCTTCCTTGTCTTGATTAGGACAGATGATTAAAAAATTTGAGGAAGCAAAAAGATTGCTATTTCAAAGACTTTTCGAACTTCGTAAGACAAGACGAGAAAAAGAATGAGGTGGCTTTCCAGTATCTTAACTTCACGTTCACCCCCTAAACTTAGCCTTCCTTATTTAAACTCTCCTGTGTGTAGCTTCCACCTCGGGAAGAGTTGACTATAACTATCATACATATCCCTCCCTCAAAAAATTATTGCTATCTGTGCAGTATTATTATTTGTGCTGGTTTTACCTCTTTAAAACCTCCTCAGAGGCTGTAGTTAGTGATAGCCCATCTGGAGTCAGCATTGGCCTAGCCTTTTCATTGACTTGTCCTGCCAGTTCACTTAGTAATGTTTGATGGACTTATTCTTGTGTCGGACCTTTTGCTCCCTGTGGGACCACAGTTGAACTCTGTACCTAGTTGAACTCTGTACCTAGGGCATGGGCTACATTCTGAAGATGGGCTTTTGAGAGTCTAATCTTTGTCAACTGTTCCCCACCCCCTGCACCTCCACCCCATGGGTCTTAACTATTGCATAGTGCTACAATTGTCTTACTGTGATTCATATATTCAAATATATTGAATAGTTACATGCCTTTATGCAGCTCAATCATTTTACCAAGGCATAGGTTATAAGATCTAATCCTCTTGGTAATCATTGAATTTATGGTTTTTCGCATTAAACCTCATATTGGTGGACCTAACACTCGTTGAGATGAGAGAAAATGTAGTGATCAAGATTTTTTTTTAAAGGAGATGAATCTGAGCAGGAATTTTCCTCTTTGTTAAAATATATACTAAGCGACAATAGATGGAAAACTTGGAAATGAAGTAAAGATGAGATATTTCTTAACGTCTTTGGTTTTATAATGATACATTATGCTTTCTTTGCAGGACCGTGTAATGGCATTAGAAACGGTAAGTCAGGCCATTTTCTTTATAGTTCTATCAGAATTGCTCTGGTCTCCTGTTGTGGATTTCAGAGCCCTCTACAAAGGAAGCCGCCCCAGAAGGCATTTCTAAACCCGCACATAAGAGCGAGATGGGACAGCAACTGAACTGTACCTGAAAGGTATGTGGGTGCAGTCTTTGAGAGCAGGGGGAAAACAAATAAAAGCACCCTACCACATAAAAGTGCCCAGTGGGAACATATGCAAGTGGTCACTGCTGCTCTCCCAGCCTGGCTTGTGTCAAGAGGCCCTAATTTAGTGAAAACTAAAAATCAATACCTGTATACAATTTTTGTATTTCTCAATCTCCAAAAGGACTGGTTCAGAATACACTGAGGCAGGGTTACTCTCTATATTTTGAGATCCAAGTTTTCAACATTCATAATTTTAAAATTCTCTTTACTAGGTCCAGAGACATGACAGAAATAGGCCATGCGCCCCCCTCCCCCTGCCTCCATCACCCCACCCCAGGAATTTTACTTGTAGAATCTACCGTTGGGAAAATAATATTTTAAATTTAATGGATGGATATAAAAACTATGTCAATGCAATTTTATTGCAAAGTGTTTAATTTTTAAAGAAAAACAGGCCAGATGGCTGTTTGGGATTAAGTAATGGTTAGGCAAAGTATAATTCTTCCACCCAACATGCCACAATGGATGAAAAATGTTTACAATACAATGTTAAATAAAATAAATTCAAGATATAGCAATGGGAGTAGTTTAATTATAATCATAGTCATATGGAAAAAGAATAGAAGAGAATGAAAAACTAATGTAGAGGTTCATTAAATAAGAATTACGGGTTGTGATTTCATTCTTTTCTCGGTTTTATTAGTTATACTGCTTTATTCCTCATTTAGTTATATTACTTTAAGAATAATAATTTTTAATAATAAAAGCTATACAAACAGGAGTAACATTAAAACTGTGGTATCACCATATGACAGAATACAATTCAGCAACAGAAAGTCATTTTCAAAAAGTAGATACTTCTGTGTAGCTATATAAAACAAAATTTTAAAAATATATAGAATTATATAGAAATTTTGATGTACTGGTAAGTGTTGAATCTGCATATTTTTTATATAAGGAAAAAGGCTGCGAAAATACATAAAAGAGGGGGTGGCTATTTTGGGATATTAGTATTTTTATTTTCTCTTCTATTGTTTTAATTATATGACCAACATAATAATTCTTTAAGCAATAAGGTTAATAAAGAATAAAGCATATTTTTAAAAATCATTTTATTGGGTGCTCTTACAGCTCTTATCACAATCCATCCATCCATCCATTGTGTCAAGCACATTTGTACATATGTTGCCATCATCTTTTTCAAAACATTTTCTTTCCCTTTACCTGCTTTTCTGTTGTCCATCCCTCCATGGCGAGGGTTATATGTAGATCATTGTGATCCGTTCCCTCATTCTCCCCCCCACCTTCCCCTTAACCTCCTGGTATCTCTATTCTCATTATTGGTCCTGAGGGGTTTGTCTGTCCTGGATTCCCTGTGTTGCGAGCTCTTTTTTTGTTTTTTAAATCATTTTATTGGGGGCTCATACAGGTCTTAACACAATCCATTTATACATCCATTGTGTCAACTACATTTGTACATACATTGTCATCATCATTTTCAAATCATTTTCTTTCTACTTGAGCCTTTGGTATCAGCTCCTCATTATTTTTCCTCCCTCCCTCATGAACACTTGATAATTTAGAAATTAATTATTTTTTCATGTCTTACACTGACCAATGTCTCCCTGCACCTACTTTTTTGTTGTCCGTCCCCCTGGGAGGAGTTTATATGTAGACCATTGTGATTGGTTCCCCCTTACTCCCCCCACTTTCTCCTTCCCCTCCTGGTATGACTACTCTCATTACTGATCCTGAGGGATTTATCTGTCCTGGATTTGCTGTGTTTCCAGCTCTTGTCTATACCATGTACATGTTCCAGTCCAGCCAGATTTGTAAGATAGAATTGAGGTCATAATAGTGGGTGAGGGGTGGGGGGAGCATTAAAGAACTAGAGAAGAGTTGAATGTTTCATCAGTTGTATACTGCACCCTGACTGGCTCGTTTCTTCTTTGTGACCCTTCTGTAAGGGGATGTCCAATTGTCTACGGATGGACTTTTGATCTCCACTCCACGCTCCCCCTCATTCATATTGATAAGATTTTTTTGTTCTGGGTCTTAGATGCCTGATACCTGATCCCATTGACACCTCATGATCATACAGGCTGGTGTGCTTCCCCCATGTGGACTTTTTTGCTTCTCATATAGATGACTGCTTGTTTATCTTCAAGCCTTTAAGACCCTGGGCACTATACCTTTTGATAGCCAGGCACCATCAGCTTTCTTCACCACAATTGCTTATGCACCCATTTTGTCTTTTCCTCTTGGCTGCATTGCCCTTGATTAAGCCCCACCAAGCATCCTACACCCTCACCATTGATTTTAGATCACTTGTTGCTCCTTTGCCTCTGGGTTTGTTAACACCCACTTCCTTTCCCCTGCCTCCCCCTTTCCCCTGTCCCCTGGAACCATCGGTCCCTTTACTTTCTCCTCCAGATTGTTTATCCCACCTATTTTATCTAGATAGACATGCAGAGACAATAATAAGCACACACATACAAAATAAGACAAAGCCAAACATAACAAAGAAAACCAACAAACAAAAAACCCTGCAAAACAACAACAAACCAACAATAAAAAAAGAAAATCCTATAAATAGTTCCAGGTCTGTTTGTTGACTTTTAGGAGTGTTTTCCAGTTGAATCTGATGGATTCAAAGTCCCCAAAGTTTATTTTTGGTATTCCCTGAGGACATCATTGCTTTGCCCCCCTTGCTGCTCTATTACAAGCCCTTAGTGTTTCACCCCAGTGTGATGGGGTCAGATTGGTCGCAATTCTTGTACTGTGTCTCCAGTGTTGTCCCCCAATGTGCTATGGGTCAATGAGGGACATTTTTTTTTCTTCTAGTACTTTTGAAGTTCTATTTTTTACATTGATACTTTGATCCATTACATTTCTTCTTGTTTTTTTTTTA
>NW_022103915.1:24528501-24529703 GCF_000313985.2 Echinops telfairi
GCCATACCTTTTGATAGCCAGGCACCATCAGCTTTCTTCGCCACATTTGCTTATGCACCCATTTGTCTTCAGTGATCTGTTCGACACCCCGTGATCACACAGGTTGATATGTTGTTCCCTGTGGGCTTTGTTGCTTCTGAGCTAGATGGCCGCTTGTTTCCCTCAAGCCTTTAAGACCCCAGACGCTATATCTTTTGATAGCCGGGCACCATCAGCCCAATGAGGGACATCTTGTCTATGTCTCGTGGTGGAGCCGGTCCTGTGGTCCTCTCTGTGTTTTGGCTGCTCGGAGCAGGAATATCATTTTGGGGTTTGGTGGGCCAGGTTTTTTCCATTCTCTCTCCTTCCCTCTTCATTTACTCCTGTGTGCTCTGATCAGAAGTGGCCCTGTCCCTGAGCTGTAGCTTCAATACTGTCATCTGAAGTGCATTCTTAGGGGATAGGAGTGGGATGGGGGGCACATAGTTGGGATTGGAGCCGGCCCTGAAAACCTCTCTATTGGTTCTTCATCCCAGCATGAAGCAGGGATGTTGTATTCACATCTTGGTGCACCGGGTTGACATCTGGACCCTCTTTCCCTCTCCTGTGGAGATATAAATGATAGCCTCCCCTTGAGTGGGTTAGTGCCCTGTTACCCCGCAACCCATGTTAAGGTGTTTATTTTGTACACAAGAGGAAAGACACCTTTATAGAATATATACCGTGCTGTGCAACCATGTGGGTTTGTTTAGCAGTAGTGGTATTATCGGTAAAACATTGAACTGCTAACCGCAGTCGGTGGTTAAAACCTACCAGGAGAAAGGGGGAAGTTATCTGCCCAAGTACAGATTTCAAAACCCAAACCAAACATAAATTATAGTGACCCTAAAAGATAGAACTGTCCCTGTGACTTTCTAACTCTACGGCAGTAGAAAGGCCCTTAATTCTTGCATGGAGCGGCTGGTGTTTTCCAACTACTGAACTTGCAGTTACCACTATGCCACCAGCATTTGGAAATCCTATGTGGGGTCACTGTGAATCAGAATCAACTCAATGGTAGTGGGGGGACACCACCCGGTAATTAAGCTTATCCTTACACTCATCTGGGCTATTTAGAAGTACATGGACCTTCTCAGTACCAATAGATTGTTAACGTAGATGAATGAACTGTTCAGTGTTCATTCATATATATATATATATATATGAATATATATATATATATA
>NW_022103915.1:24531502-24613996 GCF_000313985.2 Echinops telfairi
ATACCTGATCCCTTTGACACCTTGTGATCGCACAGTCTGGTGTGCTTCTTTCATGTGGGCTTTGTTGCTTCTGAGCTAGATGGCCGCTTGCTAACCTTCAAGCCATTAAGACCACAGGCGCTATGTCTTTTGATAGCCAGGCGCCATCAACTTTCTTCACCATATTTGCTTATGCACCATTTGTCTTCAGAGTTCATATCATGGAGGTGAGCACACATGATATGATTTTTTGTTCTTTAATGCCTGATGACTGATCCCTTTGTCAGCTCGTGATCACACAGGCTGGTGTGATTCTTCTATGTGGGCTTTGTTGCTTCTGAGCTAGATGGCTGCTTGTTTATCTTCAAGCCTTTAAGACCCCATAGCTGGTCACCATCAGCTTTCTTCACCACATTTGCTTATTCACCCGCTTTGTCTTCAGCGGTTGTGTTGGGAAGGTGAACATCATAGAATGCCAATTTAATAGAAGAAATATTCTTGCATTGAGGGAGTACTTGAGTAGAGACCCAATGTCCTTCTACTATCTTAATACTAACCCTATAAATATATGCACATAGATCTATTTCCCCATATCTATCTATCTATCTATCTATCTATCTATCTATCTATCTATCTATCATCTATCTATCTATCTATCTATCTATCTATCTCTATATATATATTTGCATATGTTCATGTCTTTATCTAGGCCTCTATAAATGCCCTTTGAGTGGCTTATTCTTAGGATTCCCCTAGGAACAAAGGTAAAAAGCAAACCTCATCATGAGAAAAATAAAATTGATTAAATGGTCTAGATTCTTTCAGTGGCAGTTTTCACAGGATGGCTTTAATTTGAATTATCATAAATAAACCATAAAAATTAAAATTCTTAGTAATAGCATTAGTGCTCAAGTATTATGAAGTATTTTAGTTCATTATGACATTATAAGGAATAGATTTAATGCACTTGGTAGACTATACAATTGGTGAGCTATTTTATAGTTCATAAATTCAAATATGCTGAAGTGATCTCAAGATCATGTGTTGTTATCTCACCACTCTTCACTTACATACAGAAAGCCTGGGTGGTCTGCAGCAGGTTAGGTGAATGTGAAGAAAGATTCCTAAGATGTTGCATTTAGAGGCTATATGATGGCAGTAGCAATCTTTGAAAATTTCAGCAGTTTACTATCTGAAAATAAGATCCTCATTGTCATAACAAGAAGCTTGATTTGACTTGTCACCAATTGTCTATATTTGCTTGAGTTACAATCATGTGCTCATTTTCCTCCCTTCAGTATCAGGCAAACACCTTGGATCAAAAATTCCATTTTATTAGCAAGTGCACATCTGAGGCTCTGAAAAATGCCTAAGACATAGAGGACAATCAATCAACATTTACAGAATGAATGGAGACATGAATGAGTGACTACTGAACAAACGATTTCAGATCTTCACACAACTCTCTACTTAGGGATAAAGTTATAAACAATACCAATCTAAATCACTGAGGGGAAAAATTCACCAGGAGCAGCAATTTGTTTGTTTTATGTTCTAGTCAATTTGATTAATATTATATTTGATGTTCCATCAAGGCTCTAACTACCTCTCATTAACTACTCAGTGTTACTGTACTGTGAATTCTCCAGAGAAGGAACCAGTTGTAACCAAAATATAGCAAGTTGGTTCTCCAAATAAAGCTAAGTGATAACCTAGAAGAAAATCTTAATTGAAAACCCAGCTTTGGCCTGATGATCTCAGCCAATGGGTATTTATTGTCCAATATCTTGACATTGTCCAAGGCCCCTAGTGGCATAAAGGTTATGCATTGGGCTGCTAACTGCAAGATCAGCAGTTCAACACCTCCAGCTGCTTCTTGGGAGAAACAGCTTTCTATTCAACAGTTACAGTAATGGAAACTCATAGGAATGGTTCTACCCGGTCCTATAAGGTTGCTATGCATCAGCATCAACTCCATAGCAGTGAGTTTGGTTTGGTTTTTTGAAATCTTCAAATTCATTGATGATCACTGCTAAGTCATGAAGCGTGTTCAAAAATGATTAAAGAAAAAGCAGGGCCAGACTACAATGTAGTGTTTGCACGGTAACCAAATCATATAATATCCTATTTCACAAAATATATCATGTATATTAAGCAACATGTGACAATTTCTGTGTCTTAATCCAGCATCACTGAGAAAAGATAAGCATATTAATATAAAACTAGCAAAAATGCAAAATTCATAGAAAAGAATCTAACAACAACAAAAAGTGAAAGCTAGTCATAGAGAAGACAGACAAGATAGCTCTGAAGAAAAACCATCAGAGCAAGTTGTACAAACATATATAAAAACGTGTTGATGCTAAAAAAATTTAAGATAGAGTGGTCTCAGCATAGGGCTATATCAGTGGGTCATTAGAATCACTTTAGGAACTCAGAAACAGAAGGTATCATGTACTCTTAGTAGGGAAGTAAGGGCAGATTTTGGAATGGATTGTGTTGGAAAAACTGGTTTAGAAAAAAGGGAAATTGGATATGTATATCCTATCAGATACAAAAAAATGAATGAAAGCCTGACTGTGAATGACAGAGCCATAGAACCTTTAGAACACAATATCGTCTGTGTTTAAGAATTAGAAGAGATACTGAGAGGGGACCATAAAGAAATGACTGACAAAACCAACCACATTACAATTGAAAATTTCTGATCTTTTTGTTGGTGTTGATCTAAAAAGTTATCAGCACACCCAGTGTTTTCATCAGCAAACCCACTTTTGATTTTCTTCTAGAAATTTTTTGTATCTTACATTTAGGCCTATGATCGATTTTGAGTTAATTTTTAATGAGATGTTAGATATATGTCTAGATTTTTAAAAACGTATATGTCCAGCATTATTTGTTGAAAAGACTACTTTTTCTTTTAAATTGCCTTTGATCCTTTGTTATACAGAAGTTGAATATATTTGTTTGAAGGATCTATATGCCTATTTTTTCACTACTACCATGCTATTTTGATTAGTTTAACTTTCGTTTAAGTCTTGAAGCCAAGTAGTGTCAGTCCCACACCCTTTCTTCAAAATTTTGTGGCTGTTCTGAATCTTTTGCTTTCCACATTAACTTTAGAATCAGTTTCTTTGTATTCAGTAAATAACCTCTGGGACTTTCATCCAGATTGTGCTGAATCTATAGATCAGTTTGGGAAGAATGGACATAATATTAGCTAGGCTTCTTATTTGTGATAAATAAATATATCTCCATTTTCAATCTTTGAATTATTCCATCAGAGCTTTATAGTTTTCTTCATATATGTATATTTTCAAAAACCATTTTATTGGACATTAGTACTGATATCATAACATTCCATAGTTCAGTCACATCAAGCAGTGTTGTACAATTGCTACCACAGCCATCTTTAAAACATTCTTTTTCTTTTTATATAGATATACCTATCATTTTTAAGAAATTAAGTTGACAGGCAACATAAAAAGAGTTCAAAAAAACTACAACGGCAGTAGTTGTAGCACATATAATTGACCCCTGATTAGTATCCAACTTATATTACTTGCAAAGCAATCAGGAAAAGATAGATGACACAACCATACAATTGAAAAAAAAAAGCAGGAAAGGAGTGAGGGAGTTCAACTGAAGAAATACAATCTATGAAAAGATACTGATCTTCATGCCAATTAAAGCCACAATGAATTGCCATTTTATTTAAAATGTAGGTATATATTTTATGTACTCTTTTATGTATAAGATATTTTACCTTTGGAAAAACAAATTGAAATGGAATTGAAACTTGTTAGCAGAACTTTCTGTTTTCCTGTAAAATTAGTAATGCTGATATATAGCACTGGTATTATCAGTGTTCAATAGCTGTCTTCAAACTAGGATAACACCCCTTGAGAAGGGTCTTCTAGGGAGTATTCAGAACACATACATATGTTTAGGAAATACATTTTAATATCTTCAACTTTATATATACTTATTTTTCTTCCTAAAATGTCTCTGCTTTAAGACCTTCTCCATTTAAACTTTACACTTCAAAGTATGAATTACAACCAATGTAAAGAAAACAAACATCCTCACAACCGGACCAATAGTAACATCATGATAAATGGAGAAAAGACCGACGCTGTCAGGCTTCTGCTTTGCTTGGATCCACAATCAGTCCTCATAGACGTAACAGTCAAGGGATCAAGCAATGTACCATATGGGGGTCAAGCTGCCTCACAGACTTCTTTAAAGTGTTGGGAAGCGAGGATACTTTAAGGCCTAAGGTGTACCTGACCCAGTCTCCAGCGATTAGGTGTGTTTTTTTGTGTTTTTGTTTAAGTCATTTTATTGGGGGCTCATACAACTCATCACAATCCATACAGACATCAATTGTATAAAGCACATTTGTACATTTGTTACCCTCATTTTTTTAAATTATTTTATTGAGGGCTTGTGCAGTTCTTATCACAGTCCATATATACATCCATTGAGTCAAGCACATATGTACACCTGTTGCCCTCATCAATCTCACAACATTTGCCCTCTACTTTAGCCCTCAATATCGTTTGCTCATTTTCCCCCTCCCTCCCCCCTCCTCCCTCCTTCCCGAACCCTTCATAATTCATAAATTATTATAGTTTTGTCATAAGTTACACTGTCCGACGTCTCCCTCTGCCCTCTTCTCTGCTGTCCATTCCCCAGGGAGGAGGCTATACTTAGATTCTTGTAATTGGTTCCCCCCTTCTACCCCGCATTCCCTTCACCCTCCAGGCCTCGCCCCTCTCACCGCTGATCCTGATGGAGTTACCTATCCTGGATTCCCTGTGTTTCAAGTTGCCATCTGTACCAATGTACATCCTTTGGTCTAGCCAGATTTGCAAGGCAGAATTGGGATCATGATATTGGGGGGGAGGAAGCATTAAAGAACTAGAGGAAAGTTAGATGTTTCCTCATTGCTACCCTGCACCCTGATTGGCTTATCTCCTCCCCAAAACCCCTCAGCAGGGGGGGTGTTCTGTTGCCACCCAATGGACTCTGAGTCTCCACTCTGCACTCACCCACCTTTACAATGACATGATTTCTTGTTCCTTGATGCCTCACACCTGATCCCTTCGACAGCTCGTGGTCACACAGGCTGGTGTGCTTTTTCCATGTGGGCTTTGTTGCTTCTGAGCTAGTTGGCCGCTTGTTTATCTTCCAGCCTTTAAGACCCCAGATGCTTTATCTTTTGATAGCCAGGCACCATCAGCTTTCTTCACCACCTTTGCTTATGCACACCTTTGTTTTCAGTGATCGTATCAGGAAGGTGGGCACCCACCGATCTGATTAGCAATTAGGTTTTAATGAAAATATATTTAATGAAATAAAGGTATCAAAATATAATGAAATATATGTATCAAAACTATAGTGATAGAATAGTGTTCAAATTAAGGGTTCCCCCACCTCAATTCTTTCTGCATCGGTCCTTTTGTAAAAGAAGCTAAAAGTCAATAATTTGATAAGTCTTGATAAATAATGTCTTTTTGATAGACCTCCCCAAACAGCAAGTGAATGACTTTAATAACAAAATCACGATCCTTTGGCAAGTCAGGTGCTTTCCGATTCTTTGCTTTCAAGTACTTGAAAGAGGAGCTACTTGAGCTGAAAAATCTTACAATTAATTGTGGATGACAGAGCACTGTGTGATATTTGCCATAAAACTAGGAAAGGGTTCAAAGAAATTGCAGGGTATATTGCTGTAACAAAGGTATTTCATTTTCATTTATTCTTTTATGTGAACAAGATTTCTGGGTAACTAAATTGATAGAAAGAACAAAAATTAGTACTCACCCATGAATACATGAATTAATTGAGTGTAGAAGAGGAAAAGCTATCTCCATTCCACTAAGAGATGTCCTTTTAGAAGTTGTTTGTTGGTGTTTTTAACACTTCACATTCACTGTTCTTTCACAAAGTGTACTTAATATTAACTCAAATGAAAACCCATAAAATATGTGCTGAGCATTATTGTGACAGAGAAAATTGAATCAATTTATATATTTATATCGATGCACATACACACATGTTTTTCTACATGGAAGTATAGTTAAATAATAATAGACTTATGAGCAAAAATATGTTTTCTTCTGGGATAAAAGTCTGGGAGAAATAAAAATAATTTCAAAGAAAAGAAACAATATAAAAGGAGGAGTTCTTAAAAATCAGGATTTTTAAAAGTTACTTTATAAGAGGACAAACAGTGATATAAAATTCACAGGTTAATTTTATATAAGTAGTATAAGAGTTTTCATTTTAAATTACCATATTTATAATCACAGACTTTATTCCTTATAACTACCTAAACTTATGGTGAAAAAATTTAGTAGCCAACTCAAAATGTATGTGTGTTATAGGAGAAGAGACATCATTTAAAAATATATTTTAGTGTATATCTAAGCAAATAATTAAAAAACCCTTTTAAAAGGAAATGTGTAATTATGTTGTTTCAATTTTTCAGCATTTAATCAGCTTTTCAAAACACAATGACTTAAATTTCCCTTATTTTTAATGTAAACTTGTAGAGCTAATATAACATATATATTCCAACCTGTAGCCACATTGAGAGAAATATATGCAAATTTGGCTGTGTTGGGAAATTATGAATCAAGGGAAGCTTTTATAAATATAATTTATATTTTTAAAGAACCTGTTAAAGCTTTAGCATCCTTTTAGGATACTTTCACCTATTCACATTAGCAGGGCAGACTTGAGCTAGGCACATTTGTTGATGTAGAAGTCCTGGTGTCCAAGAGAGAGGAGTATGTGCATGTATCTTTAATGAAAGTACAGGACAAGGAACCTCGGTATGCACTTACTTTACCCTTCTGTGTCAAAGTGGGTAATTGCTGTTGGGGTTTTGTTTTTCACTGTCTTCCCTTCTAACATTAATTTCATCTAACATTAATTAAGTGTAGTCCTTCTGTGGATGCAAACCACTCTATGGGGATATCAATAGTTAAGGGAAGGCCGTTGGTCTTTGTCATGGCACTGAATTGGGCGCTGGGGCGTAATTTAAGAGTAAGTGGACTGAAATGAGTTAATCTGTTTCCTAAAGCATATCTGACTTACATAAATCTGGCTGCACAACTGTTAACATTTTTTGCAATGCCTCTTCTGCGTTTGTAAGGATCATGAAGGCCAGAGTAAAACTTTGCCTTTATCGCTTTATAAAGCCAGAACTTGCTGTTTTAAAACCAGCGATCAAGCTAGGTTCATTTCTGGTTTGGCCAAGGCTTATGAGCCTCTCATTGAAGTTGCCTGAAAGGTTCAGTCAAACTGGCTTCACCCCAAATAAAACGCAGTGTGCTCTGTACGGTTTTGACCCAGAATCAGGTGAATCTCAGCAGTTTTGGCTGGGCCACATTGTAAAATTTTGGATTTGTTCAAACTTGACACTTCCTGGGAACCCATTCAAACTGAAACCGGAAAAAGGTTTCTGCCCAAACCCGGTCCTAGCCAGTTCTGCCAAGTTTCCCACTGCTCTGTCAGTCCACCTTCTGTATATTCGCATCGAGGGCAAACGGAAATATGCTCATGAATCTCTCATGAGGGACCTTGGTTGAAACAATCTAGACATTCTCCTTTCGCCACCTTGTCCCCAAATAGAGCCAGTAGTCTGTGTTACTATTGAAATATGTATGATTTCCAATAATGGGGTCATCTTCAAAGGGTTAAGTTTTTCAAACATGCCTGTGTGTTTACAGTCAATGAAGAAAACACTGCTCAAACAAGCGGGCTGTTTATGCAGAGTTGCAACCTTGTGGCAGAAGGTGATGACCAACTTAAAATGCAAGACTTCTTTCAGCCTGCGGGACAAAAAAGGGTTTCTTACAGCCCGGTCAAATTTTTCATAAATATGTTGACACCGGTTAGGTATCACTGAGCACTTGCATAATGAGTGCAGCTTTACCAGCATTGGGAGAGCTGACTGACAGTTTCCTATTTGATGCTCCTAAGTAGACTGACAGCTGATCTCACTGCCTTACTTGACAGTCTGCTCTGGGCGCCTGTTCTAAATACTCTCAGTAAAACTGGCATTCTCTAGGTTTCCAAACTCTTGTGGAGATAACACGAGTGTCTATTACAAAATCCAAAGGATTTATCTTTCTGAAAAACATAGTACGTATGGGACATGTTTCCTACTAGCTTTTAGAGAGCATGTCCGGTGCAGTTTACAAGTAATGATGCATTACTTGTCAATAGATTCTAGAAAGCAAGACATTGGCCTAACAACCTAACCCACAGTACGTGAGAAAAGGGTATGTATACATTTTCCTGAAGTAGCCTTTAAATGAAAAGTTGATTGGGGGAATCTACATTTTGTGGGTTTAATTTTACTGAAAACATTTGAGTTCAGCGGGAAATTATTATATGCTTAATTTAAAGATAGGAAGGTAATATGATTTTTTTATAAAGTATCTGGGTAAAGGTCAGAAAAGCTATGCTTGTGTTACTTTTTCACCATCACCAGGCCTATGATCTTGGGGAAGTTTTTTCCACCTCTCTAACACTTCTATTCACTTATTTTCCTAGAACTGAAGTATAGATGGCACTTAACATTTCCTCCATCTAACAGGCTCTAGTCTAATCTGAAGGATTAAAAGCACGATCTTTACAAAATATCTAACTTGCCAATGGTTACTGCCAAGCAGTTTACCATAGAATCATAAGATGGATATTTATGGAGACGCTGCCATATTTTAGCACTGTTCTAGATCATGCAACAGACTAGGCCCCTACTGCCATAGATCTCGAACTTTGAATAATGTCAGAAAAGAATCACTGAGATCCTCAAGGGGGGAAAAACAAAACCAAACTCTGTCAATGCAAAGTCTGTAGAGCGAGAGTGGCGCACGGGAACCAGGATTCAAGCATCCAGTTGAAAGCACGGTGTTCTTTCCATTGAATGATCTTTGTGTTTGAGGAGGGAGGGTCCTGAAGACTTGAATCAAGGATGCGCTAAGCGTTTCCAGTGAATGATACATTGGGAAGGGGAAGAAAAATAGCAACTAGCTCCTGTATTTACTCTGACGAGGACAATAAGTAGACTCACAAATAGGGCACTTTTGTACCCCACTTAGACTATGCTAGGAAGTTCTGATAAAGCAAATTTTACAAAGCAACTTTAACGTAGTTTTCTTCCCTTTGACTGTTGAAGAGTTGACATACCCCTGGTTGCAACACTGGTGAGGCTCGGTGAGGGTCAACACCTCCATTGAGCTTTTTCATTTTATGCCTCTGCATTACATCGCTAATACCACTCACATAGCATGTTTATAAAATTTGTTTAGGGCTTTTAATAAACTTTGATCTTAGATGAAAGCCTGGGAGAATATAAATTGTCATTACTAGCGCTATTAATATAAATAACCAAAGTGGTCTCATGTTAATTATTTAACATTAGGGAATGATTTCAACCTATCATTGCTCCCAGTTATATTATATTTGAACATCAAACAGTAAAAGGCCAAGCCATCAAAATAATCCTTCTCTCATTATTCTCTTTAGGCTCTGTTCTTAATTATTTTGCATAGCAGGTCTTCCATAAATGATATCCCAGAGCTCCTTCCTGGGTGTGTGTTCGTGTGTGTCCATTTTCCTACTACTTTCTGCCTATCTGTCTCTATTGTAAAAGCCAATGGTCTCTTTATTTAATTGCCATCAGATAGTAACTATGTAATACAAAGCACATTAATCATAGATAGATTCACTGACTTAAAGCACTTGGATTCAATGAAGAACTGCCTTTCTGCCCTCATTAGAGAAATGCTCGTTTTTATCCCTGTCATTTCTTTTTATCCCATCCTTTCAAACTCAGACCTTGTTTTCCATCAAGCGCCTTATTAGACATTAGTTTTTCCTTGAAGGAGCATGTATTTGCTCCAAAAGTGTAAGCATTGAATAAGAGGGTAAGGCAAATGCCAAGGAATCTCCAAATGTGTCAGAAAAGGATTTGAATTTGATAGACTGGGAGTTAAGAGTCTTGGCTCTTTCACTTAAGCTCTCTGAGTCTAATTTTTATTGCCTTACTTCAGGTGCCAGTTGGCTGGTTCAGAATCCATCAAATGATAAGTCCTCCAATTTCAATAAATTCTAGCAAATTGGTCAATATTTGAATATGCTGTCTGTGAAAAAAACCTTTATTGTAAATTAATCTACTAGGGAAATCTGCTTTGGCTTATTAACTAAGAATATGTAAACTGTCTTCTTCTTCTCTCTATTCTCCATGTACTACCCTCTGCTCCGTCACATCCATTACCTTTTATTAATTTATCCACCCAACATATGATAACCAAATCCTCTATGCAACAATTGTATGATGCATGATCCCTTCAAGGCAGCCTAGGACAGGTACTTCATGAATCTTTTCAAATTTCCCATCTGACCCTATATCCAGTCTTGATTTGTCAGTTTTAGTTGTTGATATTGATTTTTTTTAACTTTTATTATTTTTTCAGGTTCTTCTCTGAAAAGAAGGGGTTCCTTATTTTTAAAATAGACCAGAACTCAATCTGTCTTGCAAGTACCGTATAAATGAGTTATTGGTGATTAAGTTCTAGTGAAACATTTTATTATTTCGTCATCCTTGGGGTTATTTTGAAGCCTTGTGGCATAGTGGGCTGCTAACCTCCATGTTAGCAGTTTGAAACTGCCAACAAGCTCCCCAAGAGAAAGGTTCTCTAGTCCATGTAAAGATGTACGTCAGACCCCCACAGGAATGGGTCTCTCTTTCCCTATAGGTCATTATGATTTGAATTGATCCTATGGAAGTGAACTGAGAGGGTCTAAGAGATTATTTTATCATTCCTATCGATGGATCTCAGCAGTTGTGGAAAGCATCTGAATGACCTGAAAATCAAAGACTGGAATCATGTAGGAGGATGTTACAATCATGAAGTAAACCTAAATCCTCGTGTTCCTTAACCTTACAATGCTTTCTTACGTTGCCCAAGGCATGTCAGGCAACTTGGAGGACCTGGGATTTGACCTTAGATGCTTTTATGGCTGCTGACGAGAGACAGAAGACAAAGGACTTTATTACTCACAGTGCAGGGCCCTCACGGTTTCCTTGATTCCCCTCCCTCTGCGCCATCAACTCTCAAGGGGCAATCTGGAGGCAGGCCCAGATGGGTGCTGCACAGAAAATACATTTGTTTTACAGCTGAGTGAGAAAACTCTTAATTTTACAAAAAGAGCTACAAGCAAACTTATCTGCCCTTCACTGCAGAAGGAGACATTATCTTCTGAGACTATTTGCTATATAAGCATCCTTAAAAAGCTTAGTCGTGCCCAAAGCAATCATATGATGTGTGCAATCCCATGATCATGGGTCTCCCAAAAAGCATTGGGTCATCATTTAAAGAAGATAGAGCCTTTTTTTAAACTTTTATTACGCATATGCGGAACATTCAGCATTGTTTTTCCTCCCCTATAATAACAAAGAACGGAAACTGAAAGAAGAAAACATTTCCGTTATTAGACGAATTGGAAATTGAATATATAGAGACAGCAACACTCTAGACTCTTATGATGATGGTGCAATTGACTGCTTGAGTAAAATATCAGACTGAGTCTTCACGTGAAGATATCTTTGATGACTTTTCCTAAAACTCATGAATTAGTTAATGAACAGTACATATCTGAGGACAGAAAAACAAAGAAGGTCCTCTTTAAGCAGTCAGTAATTACAGGCCTTTCATAGGTGGTATTTTGTAACTAGAGCCTGGGCCAGCCTGTTTTTCTAAAAGACTGTGTCAGGGCACTCTTTCGAAATTTAATTCATGTGGTTCACAAGTAGGTAAATGATGAAAGAATACAGACGTGATTGTAAGGGGGAAGATCTGATTTAGAAAAGAAAATTTTCGTTGGATTTTAATTATGGTAAAATGGAATTTCTTGATATGTCTCTTCTCTCCAGGCCTCCATTACTCCTACCATATGATTGAGTGGCACTATGTTTGGTATGCAAATAGGGAATGTGAGGCCCCAAGGGAATTGGTCAGTTTTTGTTGCCACTCCCCTGGCTGTAAGAATGAGTCCAAACAGAAGCAGGAAGCAAGAGGATTCCTGGGAACACCAAGCGAGAAGAGCCACTAGCCGAGCACATTCTAGATTTCTGTTTGAGGTCGAGGAGGCTGAGACCAGAGACACCATAGACGCTGTGGCATGTAGATCATGGGGCAGAGCCAAGGAGCCAGGGCACAGCAAAGGCTGAGGCCAGGAAACTGAGACAGAACAGAGAAACATGCTGGCTTCCAGAGACCAAGAGACCAAGAGACCATGTGGCTGAGAACCAGAGAGAACTGGGTACTAGTTGAGGACGTTTTGCTGTCGACTAATCACTGTATTCATAGTGTTTGCTGTTCCTAACCTGTGGTAACTTGTAAACTGCCCTAATAAAACTCTATGAAAAGCAAAAACCAAACTCATTGCCATCTAATTGATTCTGAATCAAAGTTACCCTACAGAGCAGGTTAAAACTCCCATTGTGGGTTCTCGAGACAAGAACTTTGAAAGCCCCATCTTTCTCCCTCCGAGAAGCCAGTGGCTTAGAACTACTGACCTGGTGGGTGGCATCTCAAAGCATAACCACTAGGCAACCAGGGCTCTTTTTATGAACCACCATAATTGTGAATACCATCTTGAGTTCTTGGTGGCCATTTTAATGGATTAATGAACCCTGCAGAAAGGGAAGAGTGCCATGGGAAGAATGGTTACTGTCAGAAGAGGGTAAGGAAAGATGGGAGGGTGGAGGCCTGTCAGACCTGTGCCTCACGGCAATAGAATTTAGATTCTCCTCCTCTTTGAGTTCTCCTGGCCAGAGGAAGTCAGATGTGGCCCTCACACTTTTTTCCTATTTATAGATTTTAAAATTTAAAAAAAACAACTACCAAGAAGTCAAACAAAATTGGAATCTGTCAAGGTTTTTTAACGTGTTCGGTTATGAAGATGCAAATGCAATAAAAGCCAGATGTACTGTTCTAGTAACTAAAAGTACTAGTTCTAGTGACTCTTGAGAAATTGATTTGGAAATGAGGCAGTATTTACGGAATGAATGGTTCTCGGACTAGGCATGACAGGTTATCAGTGTGTTGCACTGTCTCATGCTGCTGCCCCTGCTTCCGTGCCCACCGGGGTCTCGGAAGTGCTCTGCTGCTGGTTCTTCTTTTGTGCGAAGTCTTCCAGGTTCTCCCTTCCTGCCTCTGACATGACTCGCTGGGTATACCCAGCCAAATGGAAAAAGTGACGTAAACCAAAACCAAACCCACTTCCATCCAGTCAGTGCTGATGCTCAGCAACTCTGTCTAGGGTTTCCAAGCCTTTGTAGATCTTTCTGAGAACAGACAGCCTTATCTTTCTTCCGAGGAGCAGCACGTGGGTTTGAACCACAGCCTTTGTGGTTAGCAGTCCAAAACTTACCTGATAACTCTACCAGAGCTCCTTTCAATTGACCAGTCCCTTCATATTACTCACGTGTGCCCTATTTCTCTGCCCTTACCCAGTCATTTGGTGAGAATGACAAAGGTTACTGATAGAGAGCCATACCAAGTAATTCAACTGTGCCACCATTTGTTTTGTTTTTTTATAACTGAATCTCCAGTGGATTCTATAGTGTGTAAATTGCCATTAACATGCTCAAATATTATAATGATTGATTTCATAGATGAAGTTCTTACTTATTAGTACTTTGAATTCCCTTCAAGTTTAAGAGAGAGTTACCTAATTGCTCTACATGACTTTAATGTATGTACCTATTTTTGCACCCCCTACGAAATAACATATAGTAAAATTTTCACCTATGACTTACAACTAAAATCAAGGGGAGAGAGTAGAGCAGATAAAGCAATATAGTTTACTTCAAATTGAGTCTTTCTAATATAGTGGTTCTCATCCTGTGGGTCGCGACCCCTTTGGCGTTGAACAACCCTTTCAGAGGGGTCGCCCAATTCATGACAGTAGCAAAATGACAGTGATGAAGTAGCAACGAAAATAATTTGATGGTTGGGGGTCACCACAACATGAGGAGCTGTATGAAAGGGTCACAGCATTAGGATTTCAGAACCACTGTTCTAATGTGTCTCATGAGTGCTCCGTCTGACATATCCTGAAATGGGAAAACGGGGGTATTTTTTAACCATGTAATCTTTTTGTTTCTACTTTATTTATTTCTGAGCTCCTGACAGGCTCATATGCCCTTCACAGGTCATTCTTAAATATAAGTCACGTGATTTTGCACATTAATATATATTTGATGATAGGTAGGTAGGTTGGTTGGTTGGTAGATAAAGACAGAAACAGATAGGTAGAACTGGGTGCAGTATTTACCAGCTAGCTGATGAAGCTTTGTGTCTGATGCTGGGTTCTCTACAGAAGCAAAACCAAGGGAGCTTATGTGAGGGGCTTCAAAATGTTCATGGAAACATTCCATTATCTTTCAATTTCATTTCTCTATGATTTTGGAAGCCCCTTCATGCATGTTACCGTTGTTGAGTTGATTCAGACTCACATCTAAACCCTGTGTACAACAATAAAACAAAACACTGCCCGATCCCGTGCCGTCATTGTAATTATTGTTAGGTTTGAGTCTGTTGTTGCAGGAACTTTGTCGATCCATTCAGGGGCGAACATGACAATATTGAGGATGGCACATGACTGAGCAGTGTTTCTGTTGAAGTCTTAAGTCTTCCTCTTTTTTGCTGACCCTCTACTTCAGCAGTTCTCAACCTGGGGGTCACGACCCCTTTGGGGTCAAACGACCCTTTCACGGGGGTTGCCTGATTCGTAACAGTAGCAAAATTATAGTTATGAAGTAGCAACGAAAATAGTTTTATGGTTGGGAGGTCAGCACAACTTGAGGAACTGTATTACAGGGTCGCGGCAGGAGGAAGACTGAGAGCCACTGCTCTGCTTTAACAAGCACGGTATCCTTGTCCTGTCTCTAGACCCTTCTGACCATGTTCAAGGGACGCGAGACAAAGCTTGGCATCCTCATTTCTGAGGGGTATCCTGGTTGAACTTCTTCCAAGGCAGATTTGGTTTTTTGTTTCGTTTGTTTGTTTTATTGGGTTTTTTCTTTCTGGCAGTTCTCACGACACATTTGACGCCTTTTTGCCAACATCATAATTTAAATGCAAAGTTGTTCTCTGATTTTTCTTATTCACCCTCCATCTGCCTATGAGCCCATTGAAAATACCAGCCTTGGGCCCCAAACAAACAAACTCACTGCCTTCCAGTCAATGCTGTCTCATAGCGACCCACTGTGGGTTTCTGAGACCACACTCTTTACAGGAGTGGGAAGTCCACTTTTTCTCTGCAGAGCTGGTGGTGATTTTGAATTTCCGAGCATAGGGATCACAACCTCATTTGTAACCACTATTCCATCAGGGTTCCACCTTATAACTCAGTGACATCCTGGCTCTTTAAAGAGGTCTTTGCTGCTTTCATGAGCATGCATTGTGGATCCAAGCAAAAGGAAATCCTTGAAAACTTTGATCTTTTCTACATTTACTCGTCTCACGATGTTGTGTGTTCGTCCAGTTATGAGGATTTGGGTTTTCTTTACACTGAATTGTAATCCACACTGAAGTTTGATCCTTGATCTTCATCAGCAAATGCTTCAAGTCTTTCTGGCTTTCAGCAAGCAGGGTTTGTCATCTGCATATCAAAGCAAGTCCTTCCCCAGTCCTGATGCTGCATTCATAGTGGTAGAGTCCAGTTTCCCCGAGTATTTGATACGCATGCAGATTCAATAAATATGGTGAAGGAATATAACCATATGCCCACTTTACCTGATTGAAAATGATGCAATATTCCCTTGTTATGGACTATGGACTTCCTCTTGATCTATGGACTTCCTCTTGTACAGGTTCCACCTCAACACAATGGGGTGTCCTGGAATTTCCATGCTTTTTAACGGTGTACATAGTTGGTTATGATAGACACAATTGAATGTCGTTGCATAGTCAGTAAAATACAAGCAAACACCCTTCTAGTATTCTCTGCTTTAGCCAAGATCCATCTTTTGTCAATAGTGTTATCCCTTGTGCTTCGTCCTCTTCTGGGTCCAGCTTCACTTTCTGAAGGTTCCCTGGCAAAGTAGTGCTACAGCTATTGTTGAATTATCTTTAGCACAACTTTGCTTGCATGTGATATTAATGATAGTGTTTCATTTTGCTAACTTGAAAGATTATTTCATTGGAATGGGCACAAATATGGGTCTCTTCCAGTCATTTGGCCAGGCAGCTACCTTCCAAATTTCTTAGGAAAGAGACTGATTGCCTCCAGTGCTTCATTGGCTTGTTGAAACGTTTCAGCCTGTCATTATCCAGCCAATTCCCTGAGTTTCCTTACTCACTAAAGCCTTTAATGTAGCTTGGACTTCTTTCACTGTCATTTATTCTTGATCTTCTGCTACATCTTGAAATGAGTGAATGTCAACCAATTCTTTTTGATACAGTAACTCTGTATTTCTTTCTACTTATTTTGATGCTCCCAGCATCATTCAATATTTTGCCCATGGAATCCTGTAATATTCAAATGCAAGGCTTGGCTTTTTTGTTCAATTCTTTCAGCTGGAAATGGACTACCCATGTACTTTTTGGGTTTTCTGACTCTCGAGTTTCTCATTCTAAGACCCTACTTGGTCTTTGTGAGGTGCTCTTTGATATTTTCTGTTGCTTCATCATTTCTGTAGATACTCTGCAATCAAGAGCAAATTTCAGAATCTTTTCGGACATTACCTTTGGTCTTTCCTTTTTTTCCTTCTTTTGAATGAGCGTTTACTCCATGTCAGATGTTTGTGTGTCATCTTACCACTCAGCAAGTCTCTGTCATTAGGGTTCATTGTGTGAAATCAGTTCTTGATATATTGTCTAAGTTTAGGCTGTATTTTGGCTCCCATGGTCGTGTTTTAATTTTTCTGTTTCAACCTTAGTTTATATACGAGCAATTGATGGTCTGTTTCACAGTCTGCCTCTGGCCTTGCTTTTGCTGATGTCTTGAGCTTCTCCATCATCTCTTCCAACAGATATAGGCAGTTTTCTTTCTTTTTTTATAGTCAGTTTTCTTCCTGTACATATTATCAGGTGATGTCTTTGTGTATAGTTGCCATCTATGTTGTTAAAAAAAAGGATTTGAAATGAAAAGACATAGAGAGAGATTTAGTTCAAAGAAATGGTTCATGGGTGGTAGATGCTGATAAATAATAAATTGTTGGGACTGGTATCAGGGTGGAAGCTTCTCCTCGTTGCAGGGGCCATTCACAGGTCATATGACAGGCTGCTGACTCACAGAATCCAATGACTCTTAGGATCAGCAGGCAATACAGTCAGACCACTGCTCAAGTCCAAAGAGCCAAAAGGTAGATGATAATGAGCCAGATGCAAGATCCAGATCCAGCAAAAACACAAGAGAGCTTTGCCGGGATACATATGCGTTTGTGTGTGTGTGCGCACGCGTGTGCGTGTGCGTGTGTGTTGGAAGCCAACCAGGAAACTCCCATTCAATTTATTGGATGTTCATAGCAGACCTCCTCATGGAAGTGACCATATCGATCAGCTCTAATCATGAGGATAACTACATCATAAGTACCAAACTACTGAGATGCAAATGTCAGATGGCCTTTACTCACTAAATAGCATCGTCAGTTGTTTCATGCCCACAGGCTTCCAGGGCCCATCTTTCTCTGCCAGGGCCTGGAAATTCACAACTTGACCAACTCTACTAAGACTATATATTTGTGCTTACTTGGGCCATATATTTCCAGTGCTAAGTATGTGGCGTCACCCAAAATAAATTTAAAAAAATTGTTTTTACATAATTCATTTTAGCTTGATAAAACCTCGTTACAAAGATAAAAGCAAATTCACTGAAACACGTGGAACATAATTTCATCAAATTGTGTGTGTAAAAAAGGGTGAAATGGCAAAGGTTTTTCATTTATCAAGTTTTTCTTTTTAAGACAAACTTAAAAAGTCACTCACTGCCACAGAGTTGATTCCGACTTACAGTGACCCGGCTGGAAGAGTAAAACCTGCCCCTCTGGCGTTCTGAGACTGTAAATCTTTATGGAAGTAGAAAGCCTGATCCTCCTCCCTTGGACCAGCTGGTGGTTCCGAAAAACCCGTGATCCAAATGCATAAGCATCTATGTCCTTTGGGTTCTTTACTTAAGTCATAGTTGAGTTGAATTTTCCTTGCTTTTGAAATTTGCCTAGAGATCTCAGCCCCTGCCTGTCTTAGCAGCAATTAGTTAAGGAAGTGTTTTGTACAAGATCCCAAATAATACTCAAAAAATATTAATTATGAAATCAAGCCTTGAAAGGGAAGCCAGTTTAGGTTTCCATTATTTTTAAATGACGTCTCTAAGCCACGATGACAAAAATAAAATATCTGGCTTGATTTCTTTTTTTTTTTTTTGTTTGTTAGGTTTTTTTAAATTTTTTTTTTTTTTTTTTTTTTTTTTATTTTTTTTTTTTTTAACATTTTATTAGGGGCTCATACAACTGTTATCCCAATCCATACACACATCAATTATGTAAAGCGCATTTGTACATCGTTTCTCAAAACATTTTCTCTCCACTTAAACCCCCGACATTAGGTCCTCATTTTTCCCCTCCCTCCCCGCTCCCCCCTCCCTCATCAGCCCTTGATAGTTTATAAATGGGTATTTTGTCATATCTTACCCTGTCTGACGTCTCCCTTCACCCACTTTTCGGTTGTCTGTCCCCCAGGGAGGAGGTCACACACAGTTCCATGTAATCGGTTCCCTCTTTCCTACCCATTCTCCCTTTACCCTCCCTGTTTTGCCACTCACACCACTGGTCCTGTAGGGCTCATCTGTCCTGGATTCCCTGGATTTTCAGTTCCTGTCTGTACCAGTGTACCTCCTCTGGTCTAGCCAGACTTGCAAGATCGAATTCGAGTCATGGTAGTGGGAGCGGGGAGGAAACATTTAGGAACTAGAGGAAAGTTGTATTTCTCATAATTGTTACATCGCACCCAGACTGGCTCATCTCCTCCCCAAGACCCCTCTGCAAGGGGTCTCTCCAGTGGCCTACTAATGGGCTTTGGATCTCCACTCTGCACTCCCCCCATCATTCACTATGGTAAGATTTTTTGTTCTGATGATGCCTTACACCTGATCCCTTCGACACCTCGTGGTTGCATAGGCTGGTGTGCTTCTTCCATGTGGGCTTTGTTGCTTCTGAGCTTGATGGCCACTTGATTACCTTCAACTGGCTTGATTTCTATTGAGATCTTTTTCCCTATCACCAGCAACTCGTCCATAGCGAGGACGCATGCTTGCATGCTCTTTCAACCTCTGAGGGCTGCGTGTGGAGAAACGGAGAAGGAGAACTTTGTTTTGTCATTCTCTTTGAGAACCAAGGACATCTCGTAAAAGGAAAACAAATCTTAATTGTATTAAGAAAAGGGAAGATTAATTATGTTCACCACACCAAGGTACTTTTAATTCAATTAGCCTGGACGCACCTCACCCAGAACAAGTATCACTCTTTGGTGCTCAGTAGCAGAACCCTTTTGCCATGGTCAATACTACACAGACTCCGTGATAGTCCCTGCTAGCACAGTGAGAGGCCTATGACTAGAAGCATGCAGACTCAGAGACGGTGACTAACGTTGCTCAGTCACGCCTGTGTCGTCTGGCCCCACCCTGGCCTCCTATGGCTAAGCCCCTAGGAACTGATCCACAGGTCCCTTTGCATGTCTTGCCTCACTAGGTACACAGAATGATTTGATTCTCATCTCCCTCTCTCTCAGTGTACTATCTCATTTTTATTTCATTACCGGTACTACCTTAATTTTGATCTCTTTATTAGTATTTTGTCTTTTAAAAAGTAATTTTGCCTTATTTTACTTTTCTCAGCATTCCTAAGTTCCAGGATCCCTGGGGGCATAGTGGGTTTTAAATTAGGCTGCTAGTTTGAAACCACCAGCTGGTCCAAGGGAGGAGGACCAGGCTTTCTACTCCCATAAAGATTTACCATCTCAGAAACCCACAGGGGCAGTGTTTACTCTTCCACCCGGGTCACTGTAAGTCAGCATCAACTCCGTGGCAGTGAGTGACTTTTTAAGCTTGTCTTAAATTAAAAATAGAAACACAAAAACAACTCAATAAATACAAAGCCTTTGCCATTTCATCCTTTTTTACACATACAGTTCAATGAAGTTATGTTCCATGTGTTCGGTGAATTTGCCTTTGTCTTTGTAACGAGGTGTTTTTTTATCAAGCTAAAATGTATTGTGTAAAAAAATTATTTTTAAATGTATTTTGGGTGACGCCAGATACTTAACCTGGGAAATATATGGACCAAAGTCACTCCTTCCTTTAAGGAATTTTCAGTCCATGGAGAGACAAGTAATGAAAGTAATGAGCTGATTGGACACTTGATAGGAGACAGGACACTTTAAGGCTAGGCAATCTAGCTCAGACTTTAGCAAAGTGGTTAATGAAAAAATAACTTATTATCATTTTAATAATAGTGTTTGATTGCTTACTGGGTGCCAGGACCTGATGTATGTACTTGTTCTGTGATAACGTATGCGAGCCTCACATAGCTCTACGTGATGGGGATTATCAACTCTATTTATAGATGAGGAGCTTTCAGCTCAATGAGGAGGGCTCCCAGGACTGTCCTAGTGGCAATGGCTCGAAGTAGAAGACCAACTGAGGATTTGAATTCAGGCAAAGTGTTGTTGGATTCCATGACAGTAACCAAATTAGAAGAGGTGGTGGGCGAGCCAAGTTTTACTGAATTGGTGAACTAGGTTAAGAAGTGTGTGGAGCACATTCTAGGCAGGTAGACCTTTGTGTGTTTGTAACATGAAGGCTTTGAGGAGAGAAATGCATGCAAAAACATTTGTGACACTAGGAACCTGAAGTAGGATTTTATTATTATTGTTGTTGTTACAAAAATAACATAAAATAAAAATCCCACTACTGTTGAGTTGATTGCAACTCGGATTGAGCCTTTATAAGGATTTCTCAGGCTGTCCATTGTGATGGGAGCAGGCCGCCCTGTCTATCTTTATCGGAGTGGTCTGGAACCACAGATTGAGGTTAGCAGGCCAGCGTTTACTGAGCAGTGACACTTGGATTAATTGCCATTAAGTTGATAAGGATTCATGACAGCCCCATGGGCCACACAATAGAACTACCTGAGAGGGTTTTCTTGACTGCAACCTTCAGGGAAGCAGATAGCACAGTACCATTCCGTTACAGTCAAAGACTCTATTGTGTCTAAAGACCATCTTCGACCTCCGCTTGGAGTCCTCGGTCTCAGTTCTCTTGGTCTCACCCACATGTCGCTCACCCAGGCCCCTACTTGGGGCCTTTGTTCTTGGTGTGTTTCGCCCACGTACCCTGTTCCAGGGATTCTCAAAACACAGTCCCTCATTGTCTTCTGCTTTAAAAACCATCTTGCCAGAAAGGCTATGGCTGACCACACTGACCAAGTTTACAGCTCTGCCACTGCCACGTCCTTCTTCAGAGCACAGAGAAAGCCAGACACAGAATGTCTTTGTTTCCCCTATTAAAGTGTAAGTTCTATGAAGACAAAGATAATATTTTAATTCATCTCTTGAATAGTGCCAGGTTTATAATAGGCATTACATGAATATTTGCCAACTGAGTAAATGAATGAAAGCCATTTCCTTTATTGAATGGTGTCCATCCCGTTTAGAAGCATTGGTTGAATGTTTCTTCTATGGGAGGGCATGAGCAAGGTGCTGACGATACAATTGAAAATTAAAAGTAGCCAGTTCATTTTTGACTTGTACGTTTCCTTGCCCCTACATTTTCCATTTCAAAAATAGACATATTGAACTTGACTTAATGATAGGCGTGCTGAAAACTTTAAGAGAAAGTTTATTAAGATATGTGGTTTACTTTGAAATGTATTCAATCAGCAAATTGGATGAATGAATGTACTGGGTGAGGATTTGTTGATGGATAAAGCAAAGCCAGCAAAAAAAAGAGGGTGGTGTAGGTGGTGGGTGTACCAGTGATCACATAATTTCTTTTAAACTTTCCACAATCTTCAAAGCATTCATAGTGTTGTGGGGTGGGCCAGCATTAACCAGATAAGGAGTTTGGAAAGGAAACATTCCCCCAGGGAGCACCAGTTGTGCAAAAATAATTTATGTGCAATTGTGCTTCTCTTGCCTTTATGTTTGGATATGATACGAGTAGAATAGCGAATGCATTTCTAAATAGGGAGTGTTGTTTTAATTAAGTTTGATTTGCATCTGCTTTGCACCCTTGACGAGTTTTTATTAGTAGTAATTTTAGGTTGTTACCTATACTCTCTTTGAGAATTTTAAGAGTTTAGGGTGCCTCACAGATTCAGTATTTTTTTAATACATGATATGTGGGAAGTACTCGACAATTTTCAGTGTATTTTCTTTCACCTTCATTATCTTAAGTGATAATCTCAGCGACCCTGTGGGGGTAGGATCATGAAACGCACCATACTTTATCTTCAGTTTGCAAGTTAAACACAGCCGTTGAGAAGAACAAGGCAAACTGATAATCCTCAAACCAAAAATATTATGAAGTCACGTGACCAAGATGGGAGGGAAGCTTCTTAACAACTTTTGATCAGATGATGTGGACCTTGCTTGCTGAAAGCACGGAGCACTTGAAGCGCTTGCTATGAAGATCAGGAGTGCTTTTGCTTGGACCCACAACGAACGCTCATTGAAGCAGCAGTCAAGACATCAAGCAACATGGCACGTTGGGCACAAGAGCGCTTTAGAAAGCGTTGAAGAACAAGGGTATCACTCTGAGGACCAAGGTGTGCCTGACTGCAGCTGTGGGATTTTCAGTTGCCTAACAGATGTGTGAAAGTTGGACAAAGAACAAGGAAAACCACCGAAGAATTGATTGCACTTGAACGATGGTATTGGGAAATAAGATGGAAAGGACCATGGACTCCCAGGAGAAAAAACAGATCTGTCTTGGAAGAAGTATAGGGAGAATAGAATTGAGGACGGTAAGACACATTATCAGGAGGGGTCAGTCCTTGGAAAAGGACACCGTGCTTGGTGGAGGGTCAGTGAAAAAGAGGGAGACCCTGGATGAGATGCATTGACACAGAGGTTGCCACAGTGGCTTCAGATAGAGCATTTGAAACAAGCCACCAGACCGGGCAGTGAGTCGAACCCACCTGACAGCACCCAACCATAACAACAATGGGGCCGACTGGAGATCAAGACCAGACCTTGTAATTTCCAGTGCCACATGCCTTCCACCTCACCACTGTGCTCGATGGGCTTGCTTGAAACCCCTGTCTTGAATCCATAAATTCAGAAACATAACTTATATTCCTCCCCATTGGCAAAACTTAATCTGGCTAAACTCAGTCTCTTCCAGGAAGCTCCAGCTCACACTTGTTCCTTATTCTTATATGCACCCCCCGTCCCCTTTCTTTTTCTGCAAATGTTCTTAAATTTATTTATTTTGTGAGAATAGTTTTTATTTAATTTGAGGAGAGACGTGATTTCACAAACTTTAAATTAGTTGTGGAATTAGAGACCCACCTGGAGAGTGTCCAATTCTATGTTCAGCACATAGAGAACTCTAAAGCAGTCCTTATTTGTCTTTATATATATAAAGTAGCTATGATACTGTATTAGTCAGGGTACTTTGGGGAAACAAATCCACAGCAACTCATGTATAAGAGAGAGTTTTATGCAAAGAATATGTGCATCATGAAAACATCCCAACCCAATGCTGCCCAAGCCCACAAGTCCAACATTAACCCATACCCAACACCAGTCCACAAATCCTTCACTTCACAAAACAGAGGCAATGATGCCGACTGCAGGAGGGAAGCTGAGTCAGTAAGCGAATAAGCATCTCAGCACTAGCAGGGGTCTCCATAAGGCTGCTCCAGCACCCAGGGCTGCATCGGGATAGGTCCATGCGGCTTCTCCTTGGGGATGTCTTGTAGGATGTCCATCTTGCAAGCTGAAGCAGGAAGCTGCTAAGGCAGCTGCATCCTGGTGCGACCATCACAAAGCAAGAGACCCGAGAACTAGAAAGGCGAGGCTTCACCACCCATTTATCCCTCCGCCTTTCAACCAGCACCACATGTGATTATTGGCCAGGCTGGCACAATTAACTAACTCAGATACTTAAGAAGAGTAAAGAATCTTTAAGGACCCAGGAACCCTGGTGGTGCTGTGGTTGTATTAACTCCAATGTTAGAAGTTCAAACCTACCAACTGCTATGCAGAAAAAGGTGGGAGTGTTTGCTCCTGTAATGGCGTACAATCTCAGAAACCCTATGGAGGGCCCTGGTGAGTCAGAATTGCCCTGATGGCGGTATGTGAGATGCTTGAGTACTTGGTTGCTAACAGAAAGGTTGGATTCTCAAAGCATCCAGCACCCACCATGGAAGAAAGACCTGGTGATATGTATTGCAAAGATCTTTCCCTGTGAAGATGACATCCCAAGAAACCCTGACCGGCAGTTCTGCTCTGTCCTGGGAGGTTGCAGTGAATCACGATCCAATCAACAGCACCAATACCAAAGACGAATCTTTAGGGAAAGAAACTTTCATTACTTTTTTGTTCTTTCTCCTTCACCACCTACTTGGTGTTTTCTATTAAAAGTAAAACCCCCAAATTAGTTAAACTCATCTAGAGAAAACAGTGCATCTGTTTAAGGTAATAAGATCTTCAGTTGACTTTTCACATAATTTGGTTATGTCTCAAAATCCGGAAGCAACCATCTGGAATGGCAGAGTCTGTCTTTCAGCACTTAAAACTATATGATGCATGAGAGTCAGCAGTCACCCAGAAAGCTTCCTCTGTCCAAGTTATTTGGTGAATATATGCTGCTTATGGTCACATTTTATACATTCACACTTCTTAGAGGGGACCTTGGATTATTTTTAATGAGAATGGTAGTGTAGGAAGACACAGACAAAATTGGTTGTTGACAAAGCTCCAGATTTTAGTGCAAATGTAGTCACTGATGTTTTATTGCCATGTTAATCAGTGTTTTTCCTTAACAAGCCGTATGTATTTTCTTACACCAAGACATATACTAACTCTCCTAAGTAGGTCTCTGATGTTTAAGCTTCTCTTAAAGTACAAAATCTGCCCTCTAGTCAGACTCCAAGAAATCCACACATCTTCTAGCTGGGTCTCTTTGAAGAATGAGCACCCACAATAATACTTTGCCTCCTGTTCAGTTCTACTGTGCTGCTCCTGTTCCGTTTGGTGCTCGTGGGTGTCTTACACAATCTGGATGAAAACAGGGCCTTGTGAAGCTGTGACAGCTGTGCTGGAAGGAGTCACCCTAATTTAAAAGGCATACAGTCTCCCCTTATTATGATCTCACCCTTCCCCTCCTGGAAATGTGTTTACTCAGCTCGTTTTACCACCTTTCAGCGATTTGTCAGGAAAGGTTTGCAATGAGTCTCTTTCCAAATGCAATAGAAATGCATTTTTGAACCCAAATAAATTGCTTCATAACTTTGTTTAGTTAACATTTGTGTAGTGCCCAAAACATACACATTTGAAAAAGAAATAAAATGATAGCATCCCTTTGAATTGCTATGCCATTTTAACTTCAATACACATATGATTTCATAGCACCAAAAGAACTTGATCATTGTAATAGGTTAATAAGAAAAATGAGTGAGGCTTTGTTTTTGTGGAGTCCAAGAAAGATATTTTTTTAAATATACCCTTGGTTACTGTGAGTTGGAATCAGCTCGATGTCAGTGAGTTTGTGTTTGGGCATTGAGCCCATTGTTCACTGTGTTCCCTCTGCTTTCTCTACAGAACATAGGAATCTTTGGGATTGCAATACATCCCTCTGGCTAGTTCCTAATTGCTACGAGTTTGGTTACCATACTGTTAATGCTCACTAGTCTAAAATGCAGGAGTTCAAGCAAAAATGGACCGTGGATCATTACAATCTGATCAACTCAGTAGCAGCTGGATTGATATGGAAGATTTGGGAAATGATGAAATTGACTGTTATTCTTTGCCTTGTCAAGAGAGTTCTGAACATACCTGTAGGCTCAAAAGCCATAGGGCCAGGGAGGCCTTCTGATCTTCAGTAATGTGTCTACCACTTGATCTTCCCTTTTACTCTAAAGAAAATATGGGCATGAAACAGCAAAAAAAAAGAAAGAAAGAAACCAGAAACTTTTGATCCTGGGTTCTTAATAAAGAAGTTGAGATGGAGTAGGTAGGTGGAGGAGGATATGGCACATTTGCCATTGTTTTCATAAAGCCAGTATTGATTGGAACTCCGCACATGGGCAGAGTAGTATGGTTCATGAGCGCTGAGCCTTACAAACATATTTGTAAAAGAGTAACGGGATCATAAAACTCATTCCATAAGTAATACCCCACCTAGCAGAACGCCACAGCCTTTGCCCCGTATGCGAGCTTGAATGCTGGGTCCTGGGCAGGAACTCTTCGGCACTGCAAGTGGCATTCTCTTTGAGGTCACCCTCATGGTTCTCGCTCAGAAATAAGTCCATCAAGGACATCGCCTCAAAATTCTAGCACTTGATAGGTAGATACCTGTGGAGAGGGTAAGAATTTAGGATTTTACATGAAACACTCAATGTTCCAGCTGCTGGTTGATATCTAATTCTTCTTAGCTTGTGATTTGCCATCTTTTTTTTTTCAAACACTGCCCTTTCTGCATTCATGCCCAGATTCATGTCCCACATTAGGCCACCAGATGCCAGTCAGGAGGCTGTTTACACTGTGGTTCTCTGTTGACTCGTTTATGTGACGGGAGCAACAGTCGTCTACCTACTGTAGACGGTAGCATGGGAGTTAATAAAAGTATTCAAAGTTGAATGGTCTTTGTAGGGTTCAGACTCTTGTTATACTATTACATAGGATGGGAATTAACTGATCATGTGCCTTCAGTACTGCTTCTGGGCCCGTTCTTCAAGCCACTGAGAAAACACAGTATCAAACACATAGACGCATTGATCTTTTGTGAGATCAAATTTTAGCTATGGGTTTTCTTTGTTTTCCAATTTAATCAAAAATTAATAGCTTGCAATGCTTTCCACAGAGAACAGTCAAAACCATTTCTCAGCTTCCTTGTCAATGAGTCAGTTCCGGCTCATAGCAGCCCTAATCTGACAGAATAGCATCATCTCAGTGGGTCCCCGAGATGAGCATCTGGATGCGAGTACAACGCGGCCTTTCTCCTGTAGCGCTTCTGCTGGTGGCTTCAAACGCCTGACCTTGCAGTCTGCAGCCCGATCCACAGCCCCCTGTGCCGCCGCCGCTCCTTCAAAATGGTTTAAGAGTGTCTTGTTCTGAAAATTATACTTAAGAAAGTAAAGACATGTAATTGTCTGTTGTTTGCTGGTCTATTAGTGAATTAATCTTGGAAACTTGCTCTCATAATGCTAAAAGTAGGGGTATCCTTCCATTCAGCATTAGCAACATAGGCAGAAAACACTGACCAACTTCAGAATTAAAAGTGACCCTGACTCCCCGTGTATAAGTTCTCTTGCCATCTCTGCTATCCAAAAAGTTATTTTTGAATGAATTATCTGCTGTTGGAGCTGTCTTCCTTCAAAATCATATGTGATATGACAAGAGTATATCTCATGAAGAACTATAAAAACTAAAATTGAAGTTGGAGCATGAATATGCATAATCTTACACCTGTGGAGCCAACGGGTGATTTTCAGCAAGCACACTTACAGATAAACACACATACACAGAGAGAGAGAGAGAGAGAGAGAGAGAGAGAGAGAGAGAGGTGGAGGGTAGCAAGTGGAGGAAAGGTGATGAGAAAAGAGGAGAGCAGAAAGAAGAATCCCAAAATATCCTCTTGGAAGATGACAGAATCAGTCTGCATGCATTATCTTCGTTACGTCACATCTTGTTATTTCAGCTAGCCTAGAAATCTTAGCATTTCCATATGCAATTTTCTTAAAATAAGCACAAAACTTCTTTTCTTTCTGTATTTCTTAAGGCCTGGACATGTGCATTCTCCACCCCATTTTCAGCCACGGAGCGAATTAAGAGCTCCCAAAAGACAGGAAAGGACCTTCTAGGTCCTGGGGGTTTTCTAGAACACATTCATTGTTAATTGATTAACTAGAATGTAAGAATGAAGAGTAAGCTGTGTGTACCAGACCATATTTTGGATAGGGAGGAATATATTTGGAGTCAACATACATCTGAAGTAGATGCCATTAAGTGAAATCGGAAAGGAGAGAGCATGTCCATCTGCCACCAGAGACTTGGTGAGTGGATTAAGTGTCACTGCCCATAAGAAAGCAGCAGCCATGGCATGTTATCAAAGTTCACGCACAAAAGAGAAGCCACTCGAAGCTATAGCAAGAAACAGATTCAAATAGGCAAACTGATAACACGAGCGCACTCACGAACACAGTTTCCATTCAGTCACTTTACTGGTAGAAAATTGTAAGCAAAAATATGTGGATAGCCTGGTGGGTTTAGAGTAGGTCAAGATCATTTGCTTATTCTAAGAATGAAATGAACTTAACATACTTAACCTAGAGTCAGAAGATCACTGCTGAATTAGAAAAATTAACCAGATGATAAAAGGGAAATAAAAAATTAAAACTACCAGTCTACCAGAAACTGTTTTTATGAACAAGATTGTATTCAATGCATAAAATTTTGCTTCAAAATCACCAGTACATTGTCATGCCTTTTATCATTCAAAGGTCAATCTAATCCTTGAGAAAATCTGCACTTTTATTATTAAAATAAATACAGCATATACTTTACCTGGTAGAACTATTGAAAAAAACGATTGAGTTGAAGCCAACAATTAGTGCAGAAGGAGGGGGTGGAAAGGTGTCAGTTGAAAGTCACTCTCTGGAGGCATTAGACCCTAGGCGCTCTCCTCGCCCCTACCCAAGCCCAGCAGGAGACCCGAGTGTCAGCAGAGAAACTGGACCAGAAAGATTCTGGAACAAGAGTGCCAGGCAAAGAGCAGCCTTGGGGTGAGACACCCACAGCTGTGCAGTCCATTCTGATTCCTAGCCAGCCAGTAGGCCCGAGTCAGACTGCTCCTCAGAATTTCCAAGAATTTCCATCTTCACGAGAGCAGGCAGCCTCATCTTTCTCCCATGGAGTCGATGGTGGGTTTGAACCACCAACTTTGCAGTTAGCAGCCCAGTGTTTAACCCACTATGCAGCCAGCGCTCCTTATGGTGAAATAGGGGATTTAAAAGAGGAAGGTTAAGTTAAAATGGGCATCTTACATCAGGATAACAACAGTTCCAGGCCTCTCTAGCTCCAGGAAAATGGAACTCTCCCTGAGAAATAACCTTTGCCTGGTCATCAGAGTAGAAAAAGCCATTGGAACACAATATTACATACAATTTCATTCTTTTCATTCTCACCATAAAATTTTATTATGTAATGTGCTGTGTACTACTCCACTCCCCGCCATGCAGCAATTGGGACCCCTAGCATCCCTGTATACTGTTTCTGAAGCTGTACATCTTTCCTGAAACAGATAGGCTCCTCGTTCTCCTGGAGAGCAGCTGATGGGTTTGAACCTCAGCCACCAGGGTTCCTTGTGCTGTGTACAAGTAACGAAAAAACACCCCCACAATCTCATGACGTAATTGATTCGAAGTTCATATCTCACTCACGTGAAATCCAATATGACAGACAGCCTGCTTCTGTCTTATCATTCGGTCCTCTGGAGCATCTGATGCTGGGGTCTGGGATGAAGGAGCAAGCACACAGCTCTTAACTGCCCAGAAATGGTACATCACATCTGTCACTCAGGACCATTCATGTGGGAGAGGTACAGAAGAGCGAGCAGTGGGTGGGCACCAGCTTCTCCGTAATGCCGCTTCGCTCTCTTTCCATGCACCAGTCATGGAGTCTGGTAGTTTCTTGGACTGAATCATTAAAATTAATTTTAAATTTATAAAGTATTAGAAGTTGCCTACCTACTGTATGCTATCACTGGGACAGACGGCAAGAATATGGAGATACAAATGCAACCGTCTCTGGCCACAAGCTTATGCTACATTTAACTTCCTCATTCACACTGCCTCTGAAAGAACTTTCAGATTCTCCTGGATGTTTTGATGAGTAGTGACCAGCCCTCAAAAACTGTGTAATAAGTTATTGATTTATGCTCAACGGGATCTTATATCCGTGTCACACTCTTTAATTTCACATATTTTCCCCAAGTCTTTTGAAAAAAGCTCTTCTTTTCCTTTAAACTAAAATAATGGGGGAGCACCCTCCTCTTGGAGCACCTTGGCTGTGTTCTCATAGACACAGAGCAGCACATTCATCTTTCTCAGCACTGCCTTGTGGTTTATTTCTGATGCTCACTGAAGCAGGTTTGTAAATTAATATTAATATGCAATGCTCTATTAAAAATTTCAGAGCACATCAGGTGAAATCAATTATCTGGGAAGCTTTTTTACACCTAGGTCAGTCTTTCAAATGCACCATGCACAGGTTTTGAAAGAAAACAATTCTTCCGATTTAAAAAGCTCCGTTTATCATAGAGAAATTATTATATCTCTTCTTATTTATTCAAGTGTGCAGCTTAAACTGCTGCACCTGAGTTTTAGTATTTGGATTCCAAGACTCTTCATCAATTTTTTATAATGTTTGGTCTCTTTCTGTTTCCTTTCTCAGAGTACCCAAGTGGCCTTGGACCATCTGGAATCTGTGCCTGAGAAACTGAGCCTCCTAGATGATTTCAAAGACTTCAGAGTGAGAAAGGGTTGGCTTGTCTCTTTCACTATTTGTCGCAGAGTGAAAGCACTTGACATCATCTTCCTGATGCACAGAGAAAAGTACAGGGAGGGAGCAAGGACCACAAGAAAACATCCGGGACTTGTGACCCTCCATCTGATCAGAGTGTACCAATGTTTGTGTAGTCAGGATGGAACTCAATGGAATTGGTGCATGAGCCCAATATAAGTGAATAGACACTTGTACACTCCCCACAAAAACGCATGTGGCCTAAAGCTTTCATTAGAATTTAGAAAGACCTAAGAAGTCAAGAGGGTGGCAAGTCATGTTGACAATAGATAACGTTTTTGATAGCAATTTTAATGTAATTTACTCTTTTTAATTACAGAGTGCCAGGGAACTGTTTTAGAGATGTGATAGTTTACAGTTTATCCCTATAGTCAAATAAATGCCTTCAAATCCACGTGGGTATGAGATACCATACATCCTGTCATTTATTGATAGAACCCTAACCACAAAGCATTTCATTATCAAGTCAGTTAATTACATGTATAAATTTACCCATGAATATTTTTTAAAATTTCTCCTGGAGGAGACATGCAAAGCAAAAAGCCCTGCTCTCCACTCCTGCCAAAAGAGACCTTTCTCCAAAGGAAGAATGCTTTCTCATATCCCTCTAGTGCTGCACAATTTTTGCAACTTATAATTTACTGACGCTTTATGGCTGAAGCTAACAATGGTAAGGTTTTCTTATTGGATACCACTTAATCTCTTGTTTTGCATTGGCTTTGAAATATGATTGATGTTTTGAAGGATAAGAACAGCGAAAAAGAGGAGGCTCTCCACAAGATCGACAATTGTGAGGACGTTGCAGGCCAGGCAGTGGCTCCTTCAGTTGTCCATAGGGTCACCCTGAGTCAGAACCAACTTGTTGGCACACAACAACAACAACAGCAACAGCAGCAGCAGCAGATAAGAACAATAACTAGGTCATTTTGTATGGAGTTATTGGAAGCCCTCATGTGATTTGACCCCTAAGAGCTGCAGTCTCTTAAAACTACATTTCCTTAAGCTTCTTTTTGGGAGTTCAGGAACTGAACATTTTGAGGTCCAAAATTGAATAGACACAACCAGAAATTTAGAGTAGAATAAATAAAATGTAGCCAAGTGCTTCTAGTATATTTTACTGAAGGCTTGGTTATTTCCCATGATTTGATTATGGGTTTGCAGTCTGCATCCCTTTTAAGAATTTAGGAAACCAGGGTTTAAGGATGAGATGTTCACTCAGCCTTATCCAGCCAGATGTGCAGGATGGGCAGTATGTCACAGCCATATTTGTTCCACTTGTGGCTAACACAAGTCGGCTAAGTGAACAAAGGGCACGCAGGAGAAGGTACTACAAGCAAGTGACATGTGACTGCCAAGCAGATGCCTCTCTTATACCAGTATGAAAAGATAAAGTTGAACTCCTTTTTACCACTGTTCTATGTGGAGCAGAATATTCATGTGTACAATTTAAAAGTTGTATTCCCTATCGCTCCAGAAAAGTTCTCATTTAATTTTATACTCAGATAAACAAGTGATTATAAGTCTAATTTAACTGCACACATGCTCACAAGCAGAAATGCTTTATATGATCAGATTCCTTGGGAGAATTTTTTTCAAGGTCCACAATTATACTTTTTAATATTAGTCATTGAAACAGCTTTATTTAGCCTGGGTAAAAATGAAGGAGGGAATTCACATGTGCTATGTACATACTGAGGACTTAAAACACTTGCTGACCATAACCAGAGATTGCATGGATCATTGGTACAGATTGCTAGTCAATGTAAAGAAAACCAGGATCCTCACAGCTGGACAATGAAACAGCACATCCTGCTGAATAGAGAATGATTGAGGTGGCCAGCGAGTTCCTTTTGCCTCAATTCACAATCAATGCTCATGGACGCAACAAGACCTCTCTAAGATGTTGAAAAGCAAGGAGGTTACTTTGAAAACTAAGGTGCCCATAACCCAAGCCATGATATTTTCATTCATCTCATATGCATGTGAAAGTTGGACAGTGAATGAGGAGGACCCCAGAAAAATGGATGCATTTGAATTCCTATGTGGGCAAAGAATATTGAAATTACTGTGGACTGCCAGAAAGACAAATAAGTCTGTCCCGGAAGAAGTTGGGTCGGAATGCTCCTCCGGTGCTAGGATGGTGAGACTTCATCCTACATAATTTGAACATGTTGTCAAGAGAGAGCTGTCACTGGCAAAGGACATCATGCTTGGTATGGGGCTTTGAAAAAGAGGAAGACCCTCAGCGACATGGATTGAAACAACGACTGCAACCGTGGCCTCAAACAGGGCAGTGATTGCGAGGATGGCGCAGGACCAGGCCGTGTCTCATTCTGTTTCCGGAGGCTTCCTGTGAAAGCAGCATGTACAGATGGTCTATTGAGCTGTAGCTGTCATTCACATGACACTTTTCCTTAATCTTCAGAGTAAGGCCCCTCAACAGATGGATGTTACCAGTTCCCATTTTACAGGGAAGGCAATTGAGGCAATGTGTAGCAAGCTGCATGGAAATGGGATATAATTATTGGTATAACAGCAGTCCCTGCACGCTTCCCTGCTGCCTGTAGCCTGAATCCCCTCTACCCGTACTCCGGAGTCATCTACATGAATAAAAAGAGCGCATTTCGTGAAAACAACTAGTCATAGCCTTAAATGAAACTGTGGAAGTCTTTATATTAGTCGATGTAGTCTATTTTTTCAGCTCCCTTACAGCTCAGTGTGAAGGAGCCCTGGTGGTGTAGTGGTTAACCCTTGGGCTTTGATCTTCATGTTGGGCAGTTTGAATCCACCAGGAGGTCCAAGGGAGTAAGCCTAAGTTTTCTAATTTGTTACAGTCTCAGAAACTCACGGGGCGTCACGACGAGTGAGCAGTGACTCAATAACAGTGAATTTTCTTACAGCTCACTGTGCTCAGTGTAGAGAATGGGGAGTTCAAAGTCTAAGTTCTGGTTCAAGCTCGTGTACCAGACAATCACTTAGTATCTCAGACTCTTTCCTTATTCATAAAATGAGGGGCTACAACAATATTCCCTCTATGGATCCTTCTGTTGATATCAATAGCTTATATATTAAAAATCTATTTCACATGTATTTTCTAGATAGGACCCTAGCTGATGACTCTGTGAGTGCAAACCTCATCCTACCTAAATATGTTCAATTGCGGTCATACGCTGGGTTTTGTTTTTTTCCCTGCTTCCTTTTAAAAGGAGTGGTTCCACTGTACAGTCCCACATCTAAATTTACATATTTGGTGAGGTAAAAAGGAAATAGCATTGAGATTCAAGCCAAACTTCCACAAATTGTCTTGTCTTGGGCAGATAATTTTTAGCATTTATGAGCTTTCATTTTCTTACTACCCCCCGCCAAAAAAGAGGGGGTGTTTTCCAAAATCTAATATCCCTTCCAGCTTAAACATTCAGTAAGCTTAAAATTCTTTGGGGTTGTGTGGGTGGGGGTGGGGGGGAGGATGTCTTAGGATCCCATGGGTGTTTCTTCTTACATAGATAACCCTAAATTTATTCTAATTCTTCTCTACTTTGTAGCAGAAGTGTCTAAATGATCAGACATAGTGACCTATTACAGTGTTCATTCTCATCCAAAAAAAAAGAAAGAAAGAAACACCTTTGAAAGCTTTGGTCTCTTAAAGCTATGACATTCAGTTGAATGTGTGAGAATTGCTTTATGCTTATAATAGAAGATGAGATCTCCGTGAGCTTAGAAATCTAAGTCCTATAGCCATTTTCTAAGTGACTGTAGACTGGTATCTGATGCATAGTGAAGCAAAAGGGCACCAGGTTTAAAGGTAACAAGGAGAGTATGTTGTATTCTCCGAGGGAGCATACACAGGGGTAGCACAATGCCTGTGGACAACTCATTGTGATGGGAACCTTATACCCTTAACTAAAGGGGTCACTCATTTCATCCTGGCTGGGGACTGGTCGCAAAAAGGAAGCAGATACATTAGACCTCATTTTTATTTCTATAGTAGCATCCAACAAGGCCATTTTATTTATTCTTGGGGCATAGGGACTCCCTGATCTCTCTTTAAATGCTGTAAGTATTTATTATCTACATATCAGGCCTTTCTCCTTCTACCTTCAAGCCCTGCTTTTTCTTTCAGCCCCCATTCAGACCTGGTGTTGTTTTTGTAGGCTTCCTGTGGCTTCTCCAAGAGGACTGATGGGAGATATTCTAAATACAAAATGCAGAGAGAGTCTCTTCAGCTGCGCCGAGATGAGGCCAAGTACAGACTCAAAAGCTTCACGGTAATGACCTTTCTATTCATTCTCACTCTGGGAACTTTATCCACATGTATAGCTATACCTCCTCCTAGTCATCCATTTCAGTGTTCATGTAAGGACACTTGTAAGCGACAAAAACCAACAAACCCTGTCAATGTGTGGAATGGATTTTCAATTTTGTGGGAGTCGCGAAGGAAAATCTAGAACTGTTTTCCTGGAGAATGAAACTTTAAGGATGTAGATCGTCATCTAACTTGCCTTTGTCTGTATGTAATGATGCTACTGAACAAATCCCGAGCAAGGGAATTCAGGTCATTGGCTTTGGAGGCTTGACCTTCTCTGTGCGCAAATCGGGGAACTCATCACACTGACATCTCCAATAGATGAGGCCACACATATTAAAGAGGGAAAAAACTATTGTCTTGAGTCAGTTCTGACTCCTGGAGACCACTGAGTGTCAGAAAAGAACTGGCTCCTTAGGGTTTTCCATGCCCCGTTTTTTTAGAAATAGGTCATCAGACCTCTCTTTCCAGGCACCTCTGGGTCAACTCAAATCGTCAGCCGTTGGTTTAGCAAGCAAATAGGCCAACCGTATGCACCACTCAGGGACACCAGATCCACCTTTGGTCTTTTGTTAACTATAGTCCTGGCATCTCTGGGTTTGTTGGGGTTTTTTCTCCCTGAAGATATGAACTCTGTGCTATCACTTCCGGTTAGACCCATTACCATTGAATTAATAATACAAGAGTTTGGGGAGATTTAACCATATTGGAAAAAAAAAAGTCTACCATTTCCCAGGTATTCACCTGTGCACAGTTGATTTTAAACAATTTTAACCCTAAATAGTGCTTAGTCTAAGAGCCCTGATGGCACAATGGGTTATGCATTAGGCTGCTAACCAAAAGGCCAGTGGTGTTGAACCCATCAGCCACTCTGAAGGAGAGAAATGAGGTTTTCTGCTCCCATAAAGATCAATAGCCTCAGAAAGCCACCGCGCATTTCTACTCTTTCTTTTAGGTCAGTTAATTTTTCTTGTTGTTTTTGTTTGCGTTTCTTAATCTAGAGCAGAATTTCATATCAGCATTATTGACATGTTGAGCCTGAGATATTTTGTAGTGGGGGCCCTCCTATGCATAGTGGGATGTTTATCACTGTCTTTACCATCAGCACATTGAATGCCAGTAGCACCCTATCTCCAAGCTTTAATATCCACCATGTCTCTAGACATTTCCAAAAGCAAAATTATCCCAGAAGGAGAACACATGCCAACAGAGAATCTAACTATGTTTGCATGTACACCCCCAGTCAATTTAAAAGAAATACACTACTAGCTTTTCTGGTGTTTTTTATAGAGTTACAAATATCAATATGCATGAATATTCATTATACTATATATTCACTTATTACAGCCAAATATGATTATTTTTTAAGAAGCTTCTTTTCTCCTCTGAATGTAATTTATTAGAATGCTTAGAGGATTTAAATTCAGTGTTCATTTTAAAAATTCTTCTTAGCACACTTCAAATGAGCACACCATTTTTCCATCCCAAACAAAAACTCAACCCAATTAGATCAAGTCATTGGTACCCTTACTGTTAAGAGAGCACCCTGTGCCTTTGTACTTTTTAAACTTTCATTTCATATAGATTGCTTTTATTGTAGTAGTATCTACGAGGTTGAAAGGGAGTCCGTGATGCCATGGAGTAGGCATTGGGCTGCTAACTGCAGGGTTGGTGACTCAAACCCAGCAGGCGCTACACTCTGCTCCTGTAAAGACTGTAAGGTTGCTATGAATCTGAGTCAACTTTATGATGGTGTGTTTGGGTTGGTTTGGTTTTATAGTTGATTGTATGGAAGATTGGAGGAAACTTTATTAACAACCTATAATTTGAAGATGGCACAGGCTTACTTGCTGAAAGTGAGCAGGACTTGAAATACTTGCTGATGAAGCTCAAGGATTGTTGCCTTCAGTATGGATTACGACTCAATGTAAGGGAGACCCAAATCCTCACCACTGGACCAATAAGTAACATCATGTTCACAGGAGGAAAGGCTGGCGTTGTCACGGATCTTGCCTTGCTTTCATCCACAACCAATGTTCATGGAAGAGGCAGTCACATCCAAAGACATACTGCATTAGGTAAATCTGCTGCACAAAACCTCTTGAAAGTGATGAAGAGCGAGGATGTGGCTTTGAGGACTAAGGTGTGCCTGACCCAAGCCATGGGATTTTCCATTGCCTCATATGCATGTGACAGTTGGACATTGAAGAAAGCAGGCCAAGGAAGTATTGATGCTTTTAAATTGTGGTGCTGGAGATTATTATTAAAATTTCCATGGACTGCTAACAAGACAAACTGATTGGTCTTGGAGGAAATACAGCCAGAGTGCTCCTTAGAGGCAAGGCTGGTGAGACTTCATCTTATATACTTTGGACATGTTAGGAGAGACCAGTCACTGGAGAAAGACATCATGTTTGGTATGATAAGGGGCAGCAAAGGAGAGGGAGGCCTTCAAGGAGGTGGGTTGACACTGTGACTGCAACCAATGGGCTCAGGCATAGAAATTGCAAGGATGGTGCAGGACCATGCAGTGTGTCATTCTGTTGTGCATGGGGTCTCAATGGGTCAGGCAAACTCAATGGCACCTAGCAACAACATATGGGAGGTAGTCGTAGATGGTATTAGTGAATTTGTTATTTCACATGGCAATATTTAAAGTGGCTGTTACCATGTTAAAAAATACATGCAACCCCCATCCATTTGTTAGAGGAGGTTTATGTGTGGAACTTCCAGACTAAGATGAACAGGAAGAAAGGCTTGGAGTTTTACTTAAAAAAAAATTACCCCATGCAAATTCTATAGGTCACAATAATCCATTTCACAATTGTTCCTGCAGATAGCACAAAGCTAGGCACTGATTTGGTCCCTTTACACGAGGTCACCATCTTTGAATGCAGCCTACCAATGCAGAGCACCGTGCTCCACCACCATCTTTGTGTGAAGAACCTGTTTCCTACTTAGTTCCCAATTCCAGGGGCAGAAGGTTCGGCTTACGACACAACACTGAGGCTGCCCTTCCTTTTGTCAGTCACCACTAAACCATTTCCAACCAGTTCCAAGCCCTGCTTAGAACGTTATATTCCACTAAAGTTCGATTGGGCACCAGATGAATCAGTGCTAGCTAGCCACACACAATTGCTGTCAGTCAATGCAATTTCCATAACCGCATATGGCAAAACTATGAATTTTTATCATGTTTAGAAGGTGCTCTCCACAGAGTTCCCATTACAATTACATTCGCAGCTGAAGAGGAAACCATGTGGTTTGAAAGAGGCACCAACTCTGGGCAAACTGAGAGAGAATTTTGAAAATCAAGTGCAGGTAACGGAAGGGCCCACACACCCATTTTATGATGACATGCTTCCGATGAATACTCCCCAAACATTATAAACCTCTGACCCATTTCAGTGGTGAATATGCTGACAGGACCCTATCAGCAGATGTCTGGTGTGAACAAATGCAATCGTCTATGTAAAACTGATGGGTATAATCACTTAGAAAATAAAGTCATCGGAGAGAAAAATGTGAGAACACATTTTGCCAAATATAGATCCCAGCGGTTTGGGATCATATGGTTTCTGTGAAAATCAGTTATCTGGCTACTTTAATTGCAATAAATAATCCTTACATAAAGTAGCCCTGGTAGCTTAGTTACAACCACCATTCAAAACCACCAGCTGCCTCAAGGGAGAAAGATGAAGCTTTGTACTCTCTTGAAGGTCAACAGTTTCAGAAACCCCCTGGGACCCTTCTGCACAGGACTGTAGAGTCACTGAGAGTCTGAATTGACTTCAATGGCAGTGAGTTTGGTTCTAATCCTTACCTATTTATTCTAACGCAGGGTTTGGTAAATGATAGTCAATAGGCCAAACTTTTCCAAAGACTTATTTTTGTAAGCAAAGTTGATTGTCATATTTGCTCGTTCCCTGCTGTCTATGGTTCTTTTCACACACACTGGTGTTGTTGTAAACTTAGGCTTTCTGGCTCTCAAAGCCGAAAATATCTACTATCTGGTCATTGGCAGAAAAAGAAAAAAAAGCCAACCGCTGGTATAGAAAATAAAAACTGAATGACCAATCTATTCTTTCTTCATTCATATAGCATGTGAAATATTTCCTCTCTTTGATTGACCACATAAATAATGCACCAACTCTTTGTATCCTGTTTATCCACTCATTCAACAAGTGTGTATCGCATGCTAGCCATGTGCCAGAACTTTCTAGGCACATGGCAGTCACATCCGTAAGCAAAGACAAAAAAAACCTCTGCATTTTTTCAACTTCATTTCTCACAGACGGAACGCTAGTGGCATAGAGGTTGTTCATTGGGTTGCGATCCTCAGGGTCAGCAGTTCAAAACGACCAGCTGCTCTTTGGAAGAAAGACGGGGTTTTCTAATCCCATAGAGAGTTGCAGTTCGAACCCCGACAGAGGCAGTTCTCCCCGATCCTATAGGGCCCCTGTGAGTCGGCATCAACTCCATTGCAGAGCGTTGTTGAGTGCCACGGACAGATAGTCAGGTTGTTGTTGCTTTTTAGCACAACATTCTTTGAGGATTCATTTCGGTGTCTGTGCTCGGTAGGCAAGAACTCAGGGGAATAACATGAAAAGACAACGGTTAACTGACCCTTAGGAATTCAAAGCCTTCCCCAAACAACCGAGAGAGGGATAGATGCTAGGTAGAGACTGTCACTGTGAGAATTCAGAAGAAAGAAAGATGCTCAAACATCTTTTGTAAAGCTGAAGACAAGTTATAGGGCAGTGCTTTATCTGCAGCTCAGTTTGAAAGTAGGCCTCCGTTAGGGTGACCATTGCCGAACCCTGGCTCTACAAGTGTGCTTCAAAAAGTTCATGGAAAAATACCCATCTCTTTCCATGCTGTTTTTCGGTGAACTTTTTGAAGCTCCCTCATGTTACTGTGGATGGAGCAGCAGACCATGTTGGAAACTGACTTCTGTCAAACTGTGGTGGCAGTGAGACGGCCACAAGACATCCATCCGGCAGGCCCACCCGGCTGCCGAGGGAAGGGGTGAGTCGGAAGGGTGTATGTCAGGTTCTCTTCCCATTCTAGGCAAGAGCCATCCTGCTGTTGACTCCCATCACACTTCCCGAGACAAAAATGATGAGATGCTAGACACTTGCTTCCATTGCAAGCAGGACCACCACGGTCTACAATTGCCCAGAGCTTCATGAATTATTAGACCAAGTTGGCCAAGATACTGGGAAAGGCTAATCTAAGAGCTTCAGTTTAGCATTCAGTTCAAAGCTGAACCGAGTGCAGCCTTTTCTTGTCTCCATAGACAACAGAGGCACGTCAAGGCCTCTTGTTTCTTGAGCCTAATTGGGTTTCTTTCTGCAGGACGGACGGGCTTCCTTGCTGTCCCAGCTTCCCCAGTAGAACAGAGCATTCAACTGTCAGCCAGTAACACAAACTTGCTCATCAGAGTTTACCAAGAAGCATAGTTTTGTCCAAGAAATCCCCATTGACTACCTGCCCCGTTTGCTCTCTGCCCATACCAAATATGTGGTTAATCTAATTAACACTAGTTTGTTTGGTTTATTTTAGTGAAAGGCATGTTTGCCCTCTTATCCTTCCTCTCCCTGAAAAGAAAATCGTAATGTTTACTTTCTATTTGTAGAAGTTTAGGATGCAACTTATTTTGGAAGAAGCAGATGTTCTTTTAGGATACGCTGAAATAGGTGGGCAAGTGCTGATAATCGCTTTCAGCAGAGGTGAAGGAGGGAGTGCTTGGGAACCTTTTGTCAGACTGACTCGGTGCAAGCACGTGTATGGGGAAAGTCCCTGAAACCCCCGCTTGTTGGTTGCTTGCTTAGAGCAATTAGTGGCCGTCAGCACTTCCTCTGTGAAGTCAGCTACTCTGTACATCCCTTACATCATCTGCCGCAGGTGTTTCTAACGTGTGCTGTGTGGAACCCCGGGTACAACTGAAGATTGTAGTTGATGCAGAGCATTTTTATTTTCATGTAATTTATTTTAATGAGGCTTCAAATAGATGGCTAATGTATTATTCATGTGATTTGACATGTGCATTGCTTGTGCCCAATAGTGCCAGCCATGGGGGCATTTGGAGAAGCTTTGATCCCACAGCTCTCCGTGATCTCCTTTATCACCACCCCTCTCCAGGCTTAAACTGTTGTGCAAGTGCAGCTCTGGGCACTCCCCGGCCCCAAGGTGGCGCCAGCAGTTTGCAGTGGGCTTCCAACCTAAACCTACATGTTGGCGGTTCAAACCCACCCAAACAGTACCAAGGACGAAGGAGGACTGGCAAGCTGCCTCCGTGAAGACAATGCACTAGACAGTCCTCCAGAGCAGTCCTCCTCAGAGCACCGGGCTCCATGAGGCCGAGTGGGCTTCATGGAAAGGGGTGTGTGTGTGTGTGTGTGTGTGTGTGTGTGTGTGTGTGTGTGTGTGTGTGTGTAAAGTTCATTATCTTGTCATTGCATTTTCCCGTGCGCTGTTTGAAATCCTCTCATATGTACACACACACACACACATACACACACACACACACACCTCACTTAACATGGTTAGGTCCCAAAGATCTGATTGTGATAAGAAAATTATCATTTTGTGAAAATTGAGGGTTTTTTATTCTGTTTTCAGATCGTTTATCCAATTTTTTAAATCAATTTATTGGGGCTCATACAATTCATCACAATACATAGATCAATTGTGTAAAGCACATCTATACATTTGTTGCCCTCGTTATTCCCAAAATTCACTTTCCTCTTGGGTTCCCAGAATCAGCTCATTTTCCTTTTTTCCCCATCCCCCTCCCTTCGCCCTCCCCTCTCCCCCATGAACCCTTGATAATTTATAAATTATTATTATATCTTATATTACACCGCCCGGTGTCTCCCTTCACCCACTCCTCTGCTGCCCATCCCCCAGAGAGGAGGTTGTATGTAGATCCCTGTCATAGAACTAATAATAGCCGAGATGTATTAATGTGCTCGTCGCTGTGATGCTGAGTCCAGTTAAGGGTTCCTCTGTGGAGAAGCGGGCTTAGAGGAGACGCAGCTGGATGAAATTGGGCTGTGTGACTGGAGGGCCCGTGGCTTACCCACTTCCCCATCCATCCTCCTGTGCAGGTCCCAGCTTCCCCAAGGGAGCTGCCTGCAGGGTTCTCCTCCTGCCACCACCAGCTCTGGTTCTGATATGGGTCTGGGGAGTCAGGCAGGCTCAGCGCTTCCTGTAAGTTCAGTAGGAGCTTAGCCTGATACTCAGCCACGCTGAGACAGCGACCTCAGGTCCGTTTAGGCCACTTTGGGATGTCATGAAATGCACACATTTCTTCCAGACACCCTCTAAGATACCTCTTTGTTGCTTCCTTTCTCACCCCAATACCCGCAGCTGAAGGGGCTCAGCCCCAAAGGAGCTGAGAATGTAGAACAGGTGCCCACTGACTATGTGCATCCCCTTGGAGAGGCCATGGCCACAGAACACGATGGCTAGACAAAATGCCCCTGTTGATAGGAGAGAGCGGATTACATGGGGCAGCACAGGTCACCCCCTCAACACCCCCTAACACACACCCCTGAGCTCCTCAAGGGAGAGGACACTTCACAGCGCATGTCTTCTCAATGCACCAAATAGATAGTAGATTGTCCTTTACTGTTGTAAATGTGAAATGTTGGTGTGGTAATAATCTCTTTTAGAAGAGTTAATACAGACTAGTCCCAGGAACTGGAGATTTTAACTGTCCAAAATGTCCAACTCTTCCAGGATGTTATTCTATTCCATTTCCCCCCAGGTCTCCCTTAAGTCTATTTCCTGAAGAGCTTGGGTTCTGTGCTTCTCTGGAACACCCTGTAGAAACTAACAAAACTTCAAGAAAATGCCTCACGTGGTCATGAGTGCTAGTCAGTCCCAAATCCAAGGTCAAGCAGAAGCAAGCCAAATGCAGGGTCCAGACTCCGAAGTCAGAACTATCGAAAAGTCTAAGCAGGTATTACTTGTACCACAGCTCAGTTTGGAAGTAGGAACAGCTTTGATAGAGGTGTGGATTGTCTTTTAGCAGAGCACACCCCTAGGAGAACAAAGATGGTGTCTTAACTCACGCCCTCTAGTAAAACTCCCTGACGTGGAGGCGATGCCAAGCCAAAGCAACCCTCCAGGATGGGAGAACTGCCTCTGTGAGTTTCCAAGACTGTACCTCTACAGAGGTAGAAAGTCTCCTCTTTCTCTCACAGAGCAGCTGGTGGTTTCAAACTACTGAGCTTGCAGCCAGTGTGTAACCACTACACTAGCACTCTTCCCTCGAGTAAAAGTAAACTCAGAGGTTTTTTTTCTAGTTATTATTTTTTTTGTTTTTGTTTTTCAATCTTTTGGGATTTTTTTGTTTATTTGTTTTATCTATGTTATTGTTGGCTTTGCCTAACCTGTATATAAGATAGGCATGGGAAGCAAGCTAGAGGAGAAAGCAATGGTCTCAACAGTTCCAGAGGGACTTGAAAGGAGGAGGAGATGGGCGAGGGGAGCAGGTGAGCAAACAATGCCATAGATGGGGAACAACAAAGGAATTAAAGTCAACAATGAGGAGGACATAGAGATCCTGGGGGTGTTGGAGCAACAACAATCTAGCTGCAAGGAATTACTAAGGGGTAGAAGAAGGAAAAGCATGATGGTGGGGCAGGAGGAAAGTAAAAGGAAACAGGAAAGATGTAGGAAGCAAAGATATGGATAGAGGTATAAACATAGATGTGTACATATGTAAATACATTAATTAATAAAGATGGGGGTATTGGCCTATGTACATATATTTATATGGCAATTCACTGAGGTAGTGGACAGACTATGGGCCTCTGCTCAAGCCCTACCTCAATGCAAGAGCACTTTGTTCTAACAACCTGGCATTCTGTGATGTTCATCCTCCTGTCACAATCCCTGTAGACAGAATGGGTGCACGGGCAGGTGTGGTAGGGAAACCAGATGGTGCCCGGCTATCAAAATATATGGTATCTGGGATCTTAAAGGCTTGAAGTTAAACAGGTGGCCATCTAGCAGAGAAGTGAGAGGCCCACATGGAGAAAGCACACCAGCCTGTGTGATAATGAGGTATCGATGGGATTGAGTAACAGACATCAGAAGATCCAAAACAAACAAACAAACAAACAAACAAGCAAAAATTGTTGAGAACCAGGGGGGTCAGAGCAGAGACCCACAACCCATCTGTACCCATTTGTAGACAATAGGATATCCCCTCACCAAATAGCCACAAGGAAGGGATGAGTCAACCAAGGTGCAGTAAAGCACTGATGAAGCACATAATATTCCTCTAGTTCCTTGAGGCTTCCTTACCCCCCCACTATCATGACCCCAGTCCTGCCTTTCACTGCTGGCTAGATGGGAGCTTGTGCACAGGTACAGATAAGAGATAAGAGCTAATGATACATGGAATCCAGGGCAGGAATGGAAGTAGTGATACCAGGAGGGTTGGGAGAAGTTGGGGATAGGAGAGGGGAAGGGGGAACCAATTGCAATCATTGACATATAATCATTGACATGCACCCCCTCAGGGGGACAAACAATGGAAACCATGGGGAAAGGGACACACAGGGGTCAGTGTAATATATGAAAACAATAATTTATAACTTATCAAGGGGCCACGAGTGTGGAAAGGGGGAGGGAGGGAAAAAGAGGAGCTGATACCAAGGGCTCAAATAGAAAGTAAATGTTTAGAAAATAATGATGGCAACATATGTATAAATATGCTTGATACAATTGATGTATGGGTTGTTCCAAAAACTGTAAGAGCCCCCAATAAAATGATCTTTTAATAAAAAATAAATTTTAAAAAACTCACTGCCACCAAGCCAATGCTGACTCTTAGTGACCATAAGACAGGGTAGAACTCCCCTGTGAGTTTCCAAGACTGTAACTCATTATGGGAGTAGAAAGCCCTTTCTTTCTCACGCAAGATGAAATCCTTGACAACTTCAATCTTTTCTCTGTTTAGCATGTAATCAACTGCTTATCGACACAGTATAGCTACAGATTAGATGAAAACTGAATATTCAGAAATGTTGTACTGAATTGTGTGATCTTTGGGGACAGACACTCTGCTTCATATTTGAATACTGCAATTGAGTTGTGGTATTCCTTTGTTAGAAAACCTGAAAATGGGAATGGATCAAAAATATTTTTATAGCAACTAACATGAGCTGTAAATAGCACATCATTTTTTTGGTCATGCTGGGGGTCAACTCTACCAGGCCCAAGCCCTTCACAAACTGCCTGCTTCCCCCTTCTAAATAATTTATTCTAAATGATACTACTGGAGTATTTTCTTGAGTCTCTTCACCTGGTGTTGAATGTCGCTGTGGGTTTATAGCACTGTGAAAATGTGGGTCTCTTGTGGCAAGTAGTGGATATACATTGGGCTCCATAGTTTGAAACCACCAGCTGCTCCTTTAAGAGAAAGATGAGGCTCCCCTCCTGAAAAATGTTACAGTCTCTGCAACTCGGGGGTGGGTCAATCCTGTCCTGCAGAATTGCTAAGAGTTGGTATCAACTCCATGGCAGTAAGTTTGGTTTGGGGTTTTATTTTTAGGGTGTGTGTGTGTTATGTGTACATTTAGACGTAAAGTTTACTCAGTGATTCCATTACAGTAGATCAGAATCATAGAATGGTAGTCCTGGAAGAGTTTAGAGGTGATCTGGTCCAGCTCTTATTATTTAACATGAAGAAACAGAATGTGAGGGTGGTAGTCTCCTATCTTCTTCCTCCCTTTTTTGGGGTTTTTGTTTTTTAAATCATTTTATTGGGGCCTCTACAGCCCTTATCACAATACATACATGCATCTATTGTGTCAAGCACATTTGTACATTTGTTGCCATCATCATTTTCAAAACGTTTTCTTTCTACTTGAGCCCTTGGTATCAGCTCCTCATTATTTTTCTCTCTTCCCTCCCCCATGTTCTCTCCCTCACAAACCCTTGATAATTTATAAATGATTGCTTTTTCATGTCTTACACTGACCAATGTCTCCCTTCACCCACTTTTCTGTTGTCCATCCCCCAAGGAGGGGTTTAGATGTCGGTTATTGTGATAGGTTTCACCTTTCTCCCCCCACCCTTACCCTTACTCTTACCCTCCTGGTATTGCTACTCTCATTGGTACTGAAGGGTTCATCTGTCCTGGATTCCCTATGTTTCCAGCTCTTATCTGTACCCGTGTACAAGCTCTGGTCTAGTCGGATTTATGAGGTAGAATTGGGATCATGATAGTGGGAGGGAAGAAGCATTAAAGAACAAGAGGAAAATTGTTTGTTTCAGCGGTGCTATACTGTACTCAGACTGGCTCGTCTCTTCCTTGTGACCCTTCTGTAAGGGGAGGTCCAATTGTCTACAGATGGCTTTGGGTCTCCACTTTGCATTCCCCCTCATTCACATTTATATGATTTCTTTTTCTGGGTCTTTGATGCCTGATGCCTGATCCCTTTGACACCTCATGATCATACAGGCCAGTGTGTTTCTTCCATATGGACTTTGTTGCTTCTCATCTAGATGGCTGCTTGTTTGTCTTCAAGCCTTTATGACCCCCCACACTGTATCTTTTGATAACCAGGAACCATCAGCTTTCTTCACCACATTTGCTGTGCACCCATTTTGTCTTCAGCAATCCTGTCGGGAAGTTGAGCATCATGGAATGCCAGGTTATTAGAACAAAGTGTTCTTGCATTGAGGGAGTACTTGAGTAGAGGCACAATGTCCTTCTATTACCTTAATACTTAACATAGAGATATAAGTACATAGATCTATTTCCCTATCGTGAAATATAAATATATTTATATGTATACATGCCTGTCTTTAGACCTCTATAAATGCCCTTTGCCTCCTGGTTCTTTCCTCTATTTCCTTTTACTTTCCTCTTGTCTCACTGTCATGTTTGGCCTTCATTCTGGTTTCAGTAATTCCTCTCGGTTACATTGCCCTTGATCAAGCCCTAGCAGGCATCCTACACCCTCCTTACCATTGACTTTAGATCACTTGTTGTTCCCTTGTCACTAGGTTTGTTAACACCCACTTCTTTCTCTCCCACCTCCCCCGCTCCTGTGTCTGACCACCCCAACTGCCAACCACCAGTCCCATTGTTTTCTCCCCTGGATTGTTTATACTGCCTATCTTATCTACATAGGCATGCAGAGACAATAATAAAGCACAAAATCAAGACAGAGCAAAACAAAACGACAATACAAAACAAAAACCAGAACAACAACAAACCCAATGACAAAAAAGGGAGAAAAGTATATAGGTACTTCCAGGTCTGTTTGTTGACCTTTAGGGTTGTTTTCCGGTCAAGTCTGCTGAGTTGCCTTGCCCTGGCCCCAAAGTCAATTTTTGGTATTCCCCGGGGACTTCTTTGCTTTGCTCCACTTGCTACTCTGTGGTACACCTTAGCATTTTGCCTGGGTGTGATGGGGTCAGATCAGGTACAGTTTCCACACTGTGCCTCCAGTGTTGTCCCTCATAGTGATATGGGTCAGTGAGAGATGTCTTGTCTTGTGGTGGGGCCAGCTCTATGGTCCTCTCTGAGCATTGGCTGCTCTGAGCAGGAATATCATCCTCAGGGCTTGGTGGGCCAGGTTGTGTTCCACTCTCTCTCCTTTCCTCTTTGTTTGTACCTGTGTTCTCTGATCAGACGTGCCCCTCTCCCTGAGCTGTAGCTTCAGTGTTGCCCTCTGTAGTGCATTCTTCTGGGAGGAAAAGGGGGCAGGGGTGATGGTTTACATAGTTGGTATTGGGGCCAGCCCCACAGACCTCTCTGTTGGTTCCCTGCTTCATGCCGGTATGTTGTCTTAACGACTTGGTGCACATTATCGTCTTCATCTTATCCACCATAGAAAACTTTCATTTCAGCACTTCAGTCTAGAAATGATCACAGATAACCATTACTGAGTTCCTCCCTGCAGGTAGCACAGTGCTGAGCTATAGAATATTTGTATGTTAGATGGAAGGATGAAGAGATGGAGACAATCAAATCTTCACTTGCATAGAGGTTAAAATCTAACAAACCCTCACGCAGATTGAAATATGGAGGACAAAGGTTAAGCAAACTATCAGCCCAGATTGAACTTTTAAATCAGAATAAAGTTTACTGAGGGGAAAAAAAACTGTGTTTTAGAGCACTGATGCCGAATTCAGAATCAAGGGGGCCCAGAGGTCGAAGGACAGAGAATTGTTAGGCTACAGACAAATTCAGGAAGACATTTCTGCCATTGATGCAGAAATACGTAAGTGTTTTTTCCTTCTTTCCAGGGGAAGGGTTGGACAAATTAAATATTTTGTAAAAAATCAAGTGTATCATTCATCTTGTAAACTTTGAACTCATAATATTCCTCAGAGAAAAATTTTTGGTAGGCATGATTAAATATTAATTGCTAGAGAACACTTTGGCAAAGATCTTTAGTCAGGTTGGAACAGCTTTTAAGAAACCAATTACAATGTGAGTTATGAAAGAGAAGTGGAAGAAGCCCAGGGAAAATATTAAAAAATGCAAGTCCTTTCACCCAGTGGAATTTTTGCAGGGAATTCTGGCTAACTAACTTATTGAGACTATGATAGCAATAAAATATAGGTCCTTGTGCTAAACTTTAAGAATTGGTGTAATGCAAAAGCTGGGATTATTAAAACTGCAAAATATCTTCCTTTTTAGCGAGCATTTCATTTCTAAACCTTAATTATTTTATTGAAAGAAAAGTAGAACTTAAAAAGAAACATTAAATTTATAGTCAACTGGCAAATTTACTTACATAGAAATGACACAAAAATATTACTACATAATTGGAGAGATAAAGGTAGTTTCTCCATATTATGTTAAATAAAAAATTCACACACAAATTCGCTGCCACTGAGCTGATTCCGACTTGAATCAATCCGATAGAATAGAATCCCCCCTCCTCAGTTTCTGAGATTGTTAATCTTTAAGAAAGCAGACCACCTCACATTTCTCCTTCCAAGGGGCTAATGGATTAGAACTGCTGATCTTTCAGTTGGCAGCCCAACATTTAACCCCTGTGCCACCAGAGCTCCTTCATAGTCTATCCCATATCTAGTTATACAAAGGGAGTATAAAATAGTTTAGTGGAGAGTGTTCTTTTCAGGCTCATTTCACTAGTTATACTTCAATTTAAATATGGTAGATTGTGTTCATTTTTTGAAGACATATAATGTTGGAACTTGAAGATGTATTAGAGTTCAACCTGTTCATTGTCCATAATGAAAAAAAAAAGCTTGATTTAACGATGACTAAATCAAGAATTTTAAAGAATAATCCTCCTAAATGTGTATGTACCTGTTAACAGAATATTAAAATACATGAAGCAAAACCTGACAGACCATGAGAAAAATTAGGCAAGCCCATAATTAGGGTGTGATTTTCAACATTCTTCTTTCAGTAAATGAGAACTGAAACCTACCATTGAGTCCCTTCTTACTCACAGAGGCCCTCCTGGACAGAGGAGAGTCAGTATACAGCAGGCAATTAATAATGATACAGTAGACTAGAACAATGCTACTAATTAACCAACTAGACAAAATTGATGCTTATAGAACATATCACCCAAGTACAGTAGGTTAAACCCATTTTTCAACTACACATTGAAAAGATAGGCCATTTTCTAGACCAAAGCACTAATAATATTACATTTCTTTCACTGCCATCAATTGAGTGCTGACTCATAGCAACCCCTTGTAGGTTTCTGAGAGTGTAACTGTTTACTAGAGTAGAAAGCCTAGTCGTTCCCCCTTGGAGCTGCTGGTGTTTCGAGCTGCCATCCATTCACATTGCAGCCACTACAACTCCAGGACTCCATAGCAATACATTTAGAAGGATTGAATTATACAAAATGTGTTGCCTAAACACAACAAAACTAAATTAGTAGTCAATAACAGAAAACTAGCTGGAAATTTCCCAGCTTGTTGGAAATCAAACAGCATATGTCTAAATAACCCATGGGTCTAAGAAGAAATGAAAAAGAAAATTGAAAGTTGTTTCTTTGCTATATGAACATAGATGCATAAAGTATCAAAATTTGTAGGACTCTGCTAAAAAAATGTTTAGAAGGAAAGTTAAACATTTAAACGCTTGCATTACAAAAGGAAGTTTTCAGATCAATGTCCCAGGCGTCTAGCGTTCAATTAGAAACTGAAGAGCTTATTAAAACCAAAACAAGCAAAAGACAGGAAATAGTAATAAGTTGAAATTTATGAAATAAAAAGCAAAGAAAGAAGACCAGTGAAAAACTGGAACCTTGACAAAGCAGTAATAATGGAAAGCTTCTAGCCAGACTTAACAGAAGAATAGGAAGATATAGCTGGCCAATACCAAGAATGAATCAATTTTGTTTTAGAAATTTAAAGCCATGTCTTAGGCAGAATGAGTAGCATCTCTGTATCGTTCATTCATCCTATGCTCAGGGACTTTTGTGGCCATCATTACACATATGTTCCAGCAAGATAATAAAACCTGTGTCTTTCTGCCTATCCTCTCATTGTCTCTCTCTGTCTAGGAATCCGTGAACAAAATGAGTCCCTTTGTTTTCCCTTATTTTCTTACTTCTCCTAATCATCAAAACTTCTTTCATACTTTACATCAAAACAATGATTAAATGGAGGTTATTAGCATTGGTACACCTGTCCTTTCCATTATACATCTTTCAAATTCACCCAAATCCTTAATATTTCACATTAGAACTACAATAACTAGCTCACTTGCCTCTATTTGCCCATGTCAACCAATGTAAGGCTACTCTTTAAATACAATAGGACAAAATACATATCCTGCCTAATCCAGAGATCCTTCAGTAAATAACTTCTATTTTCTTATGAAATATCTATAGTGAGAATTAAATATTGATTGGTTAAAATCCTCAGAGCCTTCATTTAAATAGACCTTAACTCCCTTTTGATACCTGAAAGTTGATCTTTCATCATCTAAGGATTATGTCCGTATGTTTATCTCACAATAAGTTCTTCTTCTATGAACATATATCATTTGTTTTTACCTTTCTCTTACATTTGTATACATTCACATATAACAAAGAGATAAAATATAAACATATATTACTTACAGAGAATACAACTAATTCACAGATAACCATATGTGTTAGGCCAGTTTGACTGGAAACGCAAATCCAGAGACACTCATGTATGCGTAAGAGAGAGTTTTAGATCAGAGTAATTGTATTTTAAGAAAAGATTCCAGCCCAGTGCAGATCAAATCCATAAGTCCGATGTTAGCCAATATGTCCAATACTAGTCCCAAAATCCTTCTTCAGACTCACCGAGTCACATGTAATGATGCAAAATGCAGGAAGCTCAAGACTGGTGGGTGCAAAGTCTTGTGGATCCAATGGCAATGGAAGCATCTCAGCAGTGACATGGGTCTCTACGTGGCTCCTCAGCTTTCTGGGTGTGGCTCTTCCACAGGAAGGTGAAGGTGAAGCAGAGAAGAGTGTGGCATCAGGATTGGAGGAAGGCTTATTAACAACATGCAGTATGCAGATGACACCACCTTGCTTGCCGAAAGTGAGGACGACCTGAAACACTTGCTGATGAAGATCAACAATAGCTTTCAGTGTGGATGACAACTCAATGTCAGGCAGACCCAAATCCTCACAACTAGAACAATAGGTAACATCATGATAAATGGAGAAAAGGTTGAAGTTGTCAAGGATTTTGTCTTGCTTGGATGCACAATCAATGCTCATGGAAGCAGCAGGTGAGAGGCCAAAAGATGCATTACATTAGGTAGATTTCCTGCACAAGACTTGGACTTATAGTGGTAAATAAGCCCCCAAAGTAAATAATTTAAATTGGCGATTGGTGCTCAAAGGTGAAATGGTAGAGAATGGTAGATGCATTGAATTGTGGTGCTGGAGAAAAATCTTGTGATTAGCATGGACCACTAAAACGACAAATTGATCTGTTTTATAAGAAGTAAGGCCAGACTGCTCCTTAGATGCAAGGATGGCAAGACTGTCTTACATATTTAGGACATATTGTCAGGAAAGACCAGTCCCTAGAGAACAACATTCTGTTTGGCAAGGTGGAGGGGCGGTGAAAAAGAGGAAGGCCCTTACCAGATGGACTGCCACAGTAGCTGCATCAGTGGGTTCGGGCATAGGAACAATTGTGAGGATGGTGCAGTGTGTCGTTCCACTGTGGGTCAGCGCCGTCTTGAGGGCACCCAACAACACTATTCACATTTCAATCTTTATCACCTACCAGGAAGGCCTTCTCTGGACTGCACTCTGAGTGTGATTTTTTTCCTATTATTTCCCATTCTTATCAAAGTTATTTAAACTGTATGTTGTATGCCTTATTGGTTTATTGCCTTTCTCTCCTGCCGACCCAAAGGTTTCACAAGGGAAGCTAGGGCTGTGTTCACCATTACCACAGTGTCGCGTTTGTTCTTTGCCTATCATATACTCTGTCCCCAACAAATCATTATTGAATTAATTATTGAGTGAGTGAAAGAAAGATAAAAAGAAGTCCATTAAATAATTAGAAAATAGCCATTAGGAAGAAAATAATAATTTTACTATATATAAAAAATATATTAAGATACCTTTTTAAATCTATGTAATAATATGTGAAAGTTTTAATCCCCATTTAAGCTTGGAGAAGAGAAACCTTTTCCATGTTCTTCCCGCACCCCCGCCCCCCGGCCCCCCCTCCCCTTGGTCAGTGTATTAAATATTTGTTGAATGCAAAAGACGATGAAGCAAACAAAGTAAAAAACCTCACTACTATTGAGTAGATTTCAAATAATGGTGGTACTACAGGATAAAGTACAACTGCCCCCTTTTGGTTTCTGAGAGTTTAAATTTTAGGAGCAGACAGCCTCATCTTTCTCCCATGGAGTGCCAGTGGATTTGAACCACTGGCCTTGTGGTTAACAACTCAGTGCATAGCCTGCTATGTCAACAGGGATCCTTGAGTAAGAGGATTAGTATCACCATTATGGAACAACTCGAGCTAAATGTATTAAACATTGAATTGTTTTTACTGGCGTGTATATCCACTGATAGATATTTGTTATAAGAAATAATTATAATATAGAGAACATATACTATTTAAAGATATTTCGCTTATTGTTATTCTTAGCAGTAAAATACCATAATCTGCCCTAACATCTGGTAAGGTGACCGTTGGGTAAAGTATAGGGTGCCCCCCACATTGTACATGAGGAGACCTTCATCTCAACATGAGGATGATAATATGGTTTCAAAAATACTTACATTATGAATGCAAATACATTAAGAACACAGCTTTTTAAGCCTTGTTTTCAAATTTTGTACATAGAATAGAGTGACGGGAAAAAAGATGTCATACTGCTGTGGCCGTGAGTGATTTCCACTTCTTCTTTTTCATCTTCGTCTTCCTCTGTGGTGCTTTTTTTTTAACTACGCACATAATTAATTTTTACAGGGTTTTATGTGTATTGAATTGTTCATGGCAACATGGCTTGTATATTAATCTTTGGTTTCCATTTTAGTACATTTAAGTGAATCCTGGCTCTTACATTTTATAACCACTGAATCAAAACCCCATGCTCTCTCCCTTAGGATGACAAACTTGTTCCTGAAAGTTCTCACGCTCATGGGTTAGATCACTCATTCTCTTGGCAGGACCACGGAAGCTTCCTGTCTAGTCCACGATTTTCACACTTGAACTGTAAGTAATGAAGCCCAGCACCAATTTTCTAATTGGGTTTCAGAAAGTGCAACTCATGGAAAAAATTATGCACATGGTCAGTGGATGGTAGTAACGTTCATATTGTGAGTTTTGGCGGGTGGGGGGGGGATTCATTGTGAATTACACAAGGGGGGGCCTTCAAAAAAGTTTGAGGGGAAGTGGAATTAAAAAATCATGGAATTTTTCCATGAATTTTTTGAAGTTCCACCTTTTTACAAATAAGACCTCTAAATGCCTTTGTAATAGTGCACAATTTACTAAAAATCACATGGAATTCATTCAAGAGAATTTAAAATAAATCAGCTGAAGCAAAAATCTTAACGAAGCATTTTCTTGTTTGTTTGGTGATTCCTAGTCATGCTGGATGAAAGATACAGGAAGCCCGGTATTATCATAACAACATCCAAATCATCCCAAAGTGAAAAAGATCTGCCTAGAACTGTTCAGGCATCTTGTGAAGTGAATGAGGCTACTGTTGTCTAGATTTCACTCTGTGCATGCTCAGTATTTGTGATAAAATATCATAAGGAATGACACGGTGTGAGTCCTCCCCTTGTTGTCCTCGCTCATCAGGTTTCAGCTTTGCTGTAGCTGGATTTACCATTTTAAATGGAGTTTCTGGTAGGAGCTGTATTTTTTCTTTCAAGGCCTTCTGGTTGCATTAGTTTGGGGAGTGATTTGTCACGTGGGTGGTTTTGATTCTCAGCCCCAAAGTGTAATCCAGAGGACAGGAACAATGTCCAGGATGTTCTCCACTGTTTGCTCATATATTAATAGTTCTGCACACACAGTAAGAGGTCAATTAATATTAGATGGATGTATGTATGGTTTTTTTTTTATTTCAAAGTCCACTTTTGTCCAAGCCTTTGAAGCTCAAATGGATTCTTACTTGGATAAGTATCTCTTGAGTTGGCCCCAGCCCTGAAAAGCTTATACATTAAATTGTATAATCCGGCCATTTAAAATAGTAGGTTGCTATTAAATAAAGTACCAAAATAAGCTACAAGAAGTAGGTCAAATCCAAGAGTGATAAGTTTCATTTTTGCTGATCTATATTCATGGATTCATTCAATAAATATTTATCACTTTTTGATAAATGGCTTGATTTTCATTATACCATGATTATTTTATTCCGAAAGCTAAGCATTTTCTCTTTCCTGCCCCCATTGTTTGACCAGTAGTTTTGTGTCTGCATAAGCACTCTGCTATTCTAATCTGGTAGGTGCTCTTCACCTGCCAGATCATTCTTCAGGATGGTTATGGGACCTTAGACTAGGATATGCATGTAGATCACATTTTTTACCTTTCACATTAAGCTATGAAAAATTATCTCCAGGCCTGGTAAACCAGAGGGCCTAGGGAAATAGGAGGGGAGGGCCGGATTTAGCACTGTCGATGCCAGATGTTCCATCTCGTGACACAGCCAGGACTCCTATAGGAACATCGCACCCTGACAGGAGGTCTGTGACTATTCAGGATGGTCAGTATGTCTCCTAGCAAGGCACCGAGAAGGAAGTGGTTAGAGGACGTCAGGGGAAAACATAAAAGTGTTTGAATTTTATTTAATAATGTGGTAGGTAGTGAATAAAAAACTGTACTCAGCTTTCCATTCGGTAGCATTTTATGAGCAGCTGTGGTCATTACTCTTCATTAGAATCTACTCCTCACAGCAAGCCGTAAGCTCCCTACATAAAGTCACCAGTGGGTTTAGCAGCAAATCAAGTTAAATAAGAGTAGGAAGAGGTATGTGAGAACATAATTTTAGATTTTAAAAAATACCTGTTACAATTTATATTGTAAAATCTGGCCAGATAATGTCACATAAAATCATAACTCTCTATTAACTCAAGGAAGCAACCTTATGACTTATTATTCTTCTTTGGATACATTTTTAAGGATAACATTTTAAAAATTGAATCTCATTGCTTCCTTATCACTAATCATTTTTAAGTGATTTAATTTATGTCTTTCTTAAAGTCTTATTTACTCTTATTTGCTTTTCTGATAACCCTTGGATTTTCTGTTCCTTTTTCATAATGTGGAGTATTAGAAGATGGAAAAAATAGGATCAACTCTGGACAATTCCGTTTAGTTGGGGAAACTGTTCTATAACTTCTTTTCAGTCTCTCTTTAAACCTCCCAAACTAAAAAAGAGAGATCAGACCCCCCAAAGAAAAAAAATGTAACCCACCGTAAATGCTCCCTAAATACAAGGAACAACACCACCAACAAAAACTTTTTTAAAATTACCATTAATTCCCTTAGACATGTAAGAGAAACATTGGCTCCATTAAATAGGAGCATGGTTCTATGAAAAAGGAAAAAAAATTAATATAATTGCCATAAAACAAAACTCACTACTTTTGAGTCCATTCTAACTCAGAATGACCCCATCGGATAGAATAGAAATGCCCTGAGGGTTTCCAATGTCACATTTATTTACAGGAACAGCAGCTTTCTCATTCTCATACAGAATAGCTGGTAGATTTGAACTGCCAACCCTGTGGTTGGTCCCCTCCAATGCTTAACCCACTGTACCACCAGGAATCCTTATAATTGCCAGGAGGAAGATAAAAAGAGAATGGTCAGAACAAAAGTTGAGGGAATCCCAGTAAAAGTAGAAGAAAAGGTCAGAATAATTGGACAATCAAAGAGAACAAATAAATTCATAAGATCCATCTAGGAGTTGGACAATAAGAGAGAAAAAAATTATTCATAAGATCAATCCGTGAGGGACAATACCTGATTACCAAGAGATGCAAGAATGAAGAAAGGACAGAACAGAGGACCAGCAGTGTCCATACTAGAGATAGCCAGCCAGCAAATAGCTGCTGTCCAATTGCCATCTGAGATATCTCTTCATTCTGTTTCTGGTATCGGTTGCCTACTTCCTGCCTCCTTTAAGGCTACTTCTTTCCTAAAGGACAGGGAAATATTTTCAGATTTTGTATTTCTGGAAGTGAATGTTTTCTACCCACAGAAGCTTGAGAGTTTAGCTCTAGCGTTTTAGGTTGAAAATAGTTTTCTACCCATTGCCATCTTCCCATTATCCTCCAAAATCCATTGTGGCTGTTGCAAAGCTTTATGTAATGTCCGGTTCCTGTTCCCTTCCTACCCTTCTCTGGAATCTTTAAGGGACTTCTTTTTAATCCCAGTGGTTTTTTATGATGATGGGTATATTAGTCCGGATAAACTAGGGAAAGAAATCCACAGAAACTCATATGTATAAGAGAGAGTTTTATATAAAGGTTAAGTGTACATTAAGAAAACATCCCAACCCAGTGCTGCCTAAGCCCCTAAATCCAACATTAGCCCATATGTCCGACACCAATCTAGAAAGTCCTCCTCCATCTCCCAAAGCAGCCGCAATGATGCCGACTGCAGGAGGAAAGCCGAAGCAGTGAGCGTGTAAGCATCTCAGCACCGGCAGGGGTCTCCACATGGCTGCTCCAGCACCCAGGGCTGCTTCTGGCTAGGTCCATGTGCCTTCTCCTCAGGGATGTCTTGCAAGAAGTGAGCCTTGCCAGCTGAAGCAGGGAACTGGCTAAGGTAGCTGCACCCTGGTCCAAACATCAGAAAGCAAGAGACCTAGAATGGCGAGGTTCACCGAGCTATTTATCTCTCCGCCCTTCAATTAACCCCACATGTGTTTATCGGCCAGGTTGGCACAATAAACCTTAACAATCTCAATGGGCTTCATAGGATTTCCCTTGCTGCCTATTATGTGGGCCCTTTTCATCCACTCTGAAGCTTCAGTTCTCAATGATTGAAGGAAGGTCCGAGAAATTCCACTAGAAAATTTGGCTAAATGTTCCAGTCAGTTTGTGGGAGGGGGACAAAAATACTCAAAATACTGACAGACAATAAAGTAAATGTGAGCACTCTGAAAAACCACCATAGCTACATGGCATACCTGACTGGGCCCTAAGAAACACTTATGGGGAAATTTTGGGGTGGGGAGGTGGGGGTGCAGCAAATGGAAACAAAATCCAACAACTTCAAAACATGGGTTGATTAATAACCTAAAAAAAACCTCACTGCCACTGAGTCAAGTCCAACTCAGAGCCCCTAGAGGACAAAGTAGAACTGCCCCGCGGATTTCAGAGATGATATTTATGAGGGCAGAAAGCCTTGTCTCCCTCCCAGGAGTGGCTGGCAGTTTCAAACTGCTGACCCTGTGGTTAGTAGCCCAACACTTAACCCCTATGCCACCTTGGCCCCTACGTGGGTGTAAAGAGGAAGAAAGGAAGCAGTGGTCATAGTACACTTGTAGGATTGTGGGAGCCATATTGATGTATACAGTAATAATATAATATCAACACCCCCTGTTAACTAAAAGTTCAGATGTAACTATACTGGGAGGACAGGAGGAGAATTGTGTGGGCATGGATAGATAGTCTCTAAAAATGATAAATAACAATATGAGCATTTTTTAAAATCATTTTATTAGGGGCTCATACAACTCTTATCACAATCCATACACACATCAATTGTTTAAAGCTCATTTGTACATTCATTGCCCTCATCATTCTCAAAACATTTCCTCTCCACTTAAGCCCCCGGCATTAGGTCCTCATTTTTCCTCTCTCCCCGCTCCCCCCTCCCTCATGAGCCCTTGATAATTTATAAATTATTAGTTTGTCATATCTTGCCCTGTCCGACATCTCCCTTCACCCACTTTTCGGTTGTCCGTCCCCCAGGGAGGAGGTCACATATAGTTCCTTGTAATCGTTTCCCTCTTTCCAACCCACTCTCCCTCTACCCTCCCAGTATCACCACTCACACCACTGGTCCTGAAGGGATCATCCGCCCAGGATTCCCTGTATTTCCAGTTCCTATTTGTACCAGTGTACATCCTCTGGTCTAGCCAGACTTGTAAGGTAGAATTCATATCATGATAGTGGGAGTGGGGAGGAAACATAGGAACTAGAGGAAAGTTGTATTTTTCATTGTTGCTACATCACCCCCTGACTGGCTTGTCTCCTCCCCGTGACCCCTCGGCAAGGGGATCTCCAGTGGCCTACTAATAGGCTTTGGGTCTCCACTCCGCACTCCCCCCATCATTCACTATGGTAAGATTTTTTGTTCTGATGATGCCTGATACCTAATCCCTTTGACACCTCGTTATCACATAGGCTGGTGTGCTTCTTCCATGTGGGCTTTGTTGCTTCTGAGCTTAATGGCCACTTGATTACCTTCAAGCCTTTAAGACCCCAGATGCTATACTTTTTGATAGCCGGGCACCATCAGCTTTCTTTGTCACATTTGCTTATGCACCCATTTGTCTTCAGTGATCCCTTCGACACCTCGTGATGACACATTTTTTTAAAAGAACTGGAGTAAAGATAGAAAATATAACTCAAGAAGTGGACTGTGGCTGGCTCAGGGGTGCAGGACTTGGGAGGGATGGGGCAAAGAGATTCCTGTTTTTATTATTTTGTACCAAATAACCCACTGGTATTCTTTGGCTGAAAACTTTTCTTTTACAGAATAAGTCCTACTTGAATTTCTGACTGGCAAAAGTTCACTTTCTCATTTAGAGTTTACCATGGTGGCGACCTGGTGAATTGGCAAGGAGAGACCCATAGGTCCCAAGGAAGACCTGAGTTTCTGAGCATGAACAACCAAGCACCCTCCTCCTCCAGTCGAGGCTTGAACTGGGGGATGCCCTTTTGTCCATGCGAAGATGCCAGAGCCTTCATTCTGCTGACTTGGATGCCCTGTTCAACGGGCACCAAAATAAGATGTAGAGTCACCGACCATGGAAAACACAAAGGAAATGGGAAAAGGCTGCATAATTTGTGGTCCTGAAATGATCCAGCATTAATAAAAGTTTATTTTAAACAGTAATTTATGTCAGGCTTATGTAGTTCAGGTCGAGTCAAGAAAAGGTAGATTCCTTCTGCCAGGAAGGAGGAAAGAAATGTATAAATTGTAAGTTTATATTGCCATTGGAAATAGAAACAAGAAATCCATTATTTAGAGCCACGATCACTACCAAATTTATCCTGGCTGCCTGGCCGTGATGGCCGTGATTCAGGCCACTCTGCTAGAAGACTTGGATCCTATTGACTTCGGCCCATAGACAGTGGGGGCTTAGTAAGAGAGCCTTATAATATCAGCTTTTGAAACTGTCATTTTCACTTTTTATAAGTAGTGACTGACCACTAGTCTCCATGTATAGCTTCTTTTAGGCTAAAGGAGCACAACTCCAGGACAGGGCCTGGACTCACGGGGCCTGGGCCGGCTGGACTGCAGTGAAGTCTGTTGGAGTCTGAAATCTTGAGCCTTTTGAGATGAAAATATTGCATGTTTTCGAAGTTTGGTGTCTCTTACATTTTAAAAATAAACACAAATTGTAATTTCCCCTAAATCTAAAATAGTTCTAAAAATCAAAGTGGTTGGTTGTTTTTTTTGAAATTTGTTTGTTTATCTCAAAAAAGAAGGACTATGATTTTACAAGTTAGGGGGAAAAAAGAAAACATATCCAAGGATTACTGTAGGCATCTGACAAGTGAATTTTGCAAATTAGTTTAACTCAATCATTTTAGGAAAGCATGTTCTTGCAAAGTTGCTAAAACAATTCTGCATGTCTAATCGCCTAATCTCGGTTTACGATGCTAGAGAGAGAGCCATTAGTGCTCTCAAATTGCTGAAAGGTACCTTTAGTTGGAGTTCAGGTTCCTCAGATGAAAAATAATTTACCCATACCAAGAATAGCATACTATTTTAAGTTCAATGGCATACTTCAGTGTCCACCGAGCCAACTGTGAATAGACAGACACTCGTGTGTAGTCTGCCCTCAAACTTACAGGATATGGTGCCAAGACTTATGGCAACTAAAACATTGGGGTAGTGATAAGATAATTGCTTCTTGTCCACTCAAGGATTTGTATATTCCATGACAGCATCATCTTTCCATCACTCTGATTGTTTTTAATCATTTTATTAAGGGTTCATACAACTCTGATCACAATGCATGCATACATCAATTGTGTAAAGCACATTTGTACATTCACTGCCCTCATCATTCTCAAAACATTTGCTCTCCACTTAAGCCCCTGGCATCAGCTCCTCATTTTTCCCCTCCCTCCCCGCTCCCCGCTCACTCATGAATCCTTGATAATTTATAAATTATTATTTTGTCACATCTTGCCCTGTCTGACGTGGCCCTTCACCCACTTTTCTGTTGTCCATCCTCCAGGGTGGAGAGTGTGATCAAGGGTAATGTAACCAAGAGGAATTACTGAAACTGAAATGAAGACTGAGCATGATAGTGGGACAAGAGGAAAGTCAGAGGAAATGGAGGAAAGAGCTAGGAGGCAAAGGGCATTTAAAGAGTTCTAGATAAAGGCATGTACATTAAGGTGACCAGATTTAAAGCGGGACACCATTGACTGGGGTGGGGAAGGGGATGAGGGGGGATTCTTGATTAAAATTTTGGTCTATATGGACCAAATAGACCGTTCCCTAGCTTATTGTGCATTCTTTCCAAAAATCGGGACTTTTTTAAAATGCCAAAAAGTGAGACTGTCCTGCCAAAAGCAGGATGTCTGGTCAGCTTGATGTACATATGTAAATATATTTATATATGAAGATGGGGAAATAGATCTATGTGCATATATGTATAGGTTTAGTATTAGGTAGCAGAAGGACATTGGGCCTCCACTCAAGTACTCCCTCAATGCAAGAATACTTTCTTCTATTAAATTGACATTCTATGATGCTCACCTTCCCAACACAATCGCTGAAGCCAAAGCGGGTGCATAAGCAAATGTGGTGAAGAAAGCTGATGGTGCCCAGCTATCAAAAGATATAGCATCTGGGGTCTTAAAGGCTTGAAGGTAAACAAGCAGCCATCTAGCTCAGAAACAACATGGAAGAAGCACACCAGCCTGTGCAATCACAAGGTGTCAAAGGGATCAGGTATCAGGCATCATCAGAACAAAATATCATATCATTGTGAATGAGGGGGGGAATGCAGAGTGGAGACCCAACGCCCATTTAGGCCACTGGACATCCCCTTACAGAAGGGTCTCGGGGAGGAGATGAGCCAGTCAGGGTGCGATGTAGCAACGGTGAAACATACAACTTTCCTCTAATTCCTAAATGCTTCCTCCCCCACACCCCGACTATCATGATCTCAATTCTACCTTACAAATCTGGCTAGACCAGGGGATGTACACTGGTACAGATAGGAACTGGAAACACAGGGCATCCAGGGCGTATGATCCCTTCAGGACCAGTGGTGTGATTGGCGATACTGGGAGGGTGGAGGGAGAAAGGGTTGGAAAGGGGGAACTTATTACAAAGATCCATCGCTCTCATTTTATAGGCTTATTTCGTGTTAAAATATTTCAGGGATTTTGAACTGGCTAAGTAAATGTCAGTCCTTTCAGCTTGATGAGGCAGCTAGAAAATACCAAGTGACCACACCTCCAAAAGCCCTTCAACCTGTTCCATTGCCCAAGCAATGGGTAAGAGTCCATGTACATGGCTCTGGGTGTAGTTGCAGTGAGCAAGGCAGACAAAGTCACATGGATTCATAGCAGTAGATAAGCTCCAAAGAAAAGAATTTAAATTGGTGATTGGTGCTGCAAAGGTGAAATGGTAGAGGATGGCTGGAACAGGGCCACTACTTTAGACTGGTCATTCAGAGGATGTGACCAAGCCTGAGTGAGGAGGAGAACCTGCCAATTAAAATAGGATGGGAAGAACCCCTGTTAGAGGTAGCAGAAAGGATAAAGATGCTATAGAGGAAAAGGGCTGGGTCTGCTTGAGAGGCAAGAATGAGTGAGGGGTGAGGAGCAAGTGATGAGTGCTGGGAAGTGAGACCTGAGATACAGGTCAGGAGGGGCATAAGTGGTTGACCTTTGAGAAGATGACTCTGCCAGGCGTGGGGAGAAGAGACCACCGGGGGCCAAGAGTGCCAGCAGGGAGGGAAGACCAGTGGCTTGGGCCAGGATGAGGGCAAGGGAGGCGTGATGAGAAGCAGAAAGCCTCGGGTGACTTTGCAATGGGCAATCATCAGAACTTACTCTTAAATTGGATAGCTGGAACAGGCAGGGTGAAGGTCAAGAGCACTCCAAGGTTCAGAAACTGAGCAGACCAAGAAGCCTAAGAGATGGACTGACTTTAGCACGTCAAAATTGGGAGGGAAGATTGCACACCAGCAGGTGGCTATAGGCATCTGACCTCAGAGGAGAAGTGAAAGGTAGTCAACAAAAACAGGACACCTGCATTTCCAGATCCAGCCTCGGTTTCTCTCTGTGTAACGGAGTCTTCTATAAAAGAGAAGCTCCTGAGCTCTTTTCTTAACATCCTGTGTGTGCATATGTGTGTTGCTTTTAACATATTGTAGTGGCAAATACATCTTCAACTCATAGAGACTCTTTCCCAAAAGCTTTAAAGTGTTTTTGACAATAGAGTATGCTCCTTGCATTTTTTTCTGCATTGAAGGGCTACTAGTCCAAGAGAATTTTAATTATCGAAAACTAGCTGCGCACCATAGGTCATTCATTGTATTCCGAACGGTGGTTGGTTGTTTATTTCTGCTGAGGGTGTATATTCATCTGTTTGTTTTTGTCTTTCTTCTTACCTCACCAGCATTTGCCAAGAGAACTGTTTCTCTGGATTCAGCTTCAATCAAGGAAGACCCCCCAAGTTTAACAATGAACGAGAGAAGTCCACAATCCAAAAAGGAGGAGTCTGAGAACAAAAGAAGCAAAATCTAATTAGTGGCCTGGCATTAGCGTTTTAAGAATTACAGAAGGTCTGTTTGCCACAATTCGGCCCCGGTTATCTTGCAGACTCACCTGCAGCTTCAGAATGCGCTAACCAGTGACTACAATTATAAAGTGGCTGGTCTTTATGGATAGTATACATTAAACCGATCCAACTAATATTGGCTGGATGCCAAGCCACTAACTTATCGGCAACTTGCAACAGCAGAGAAAGTAATAGTTTTCAGTTGGTATTTTTCTTTTTTCAGGTGTGGTCAGGTCACATTTTCTTGACCAAAATGTGGATGTATAATTGAGGTCTTTAAAAAAATGACTGGGTAAAGAGGAGGAAAATGAGTTCCCCTTGAGGTGAAAGTTGCCAGCACTTTAGAGTCAGGGACATTTACTATAAAGTAGGTTTTTAAAATGCTCTCTCCCTAATAAATTATCATGTGTTATAACATGTCGTGGAGATATGCATATAGTATTAGTCCACTTTATAAATACTCAGGATTTTTACATTCATCATCTCAAAAGTATGTTACTAAGTTCAGTGTTTGAAATTGTTTTCTAATCAGCCATTTTTAGTGTCAATAAAGAATTGATAAATGATCCCTGGATTGCAATGGACTATAAAGAATTCATAGCATGATTGATTTATTTATCTTTTGGGGGCCAAATCCACCGCTGTGATCATTTCGGTCATGCCCAGGACCATCTTTGGCTAACTCAGAACAGAATCATCATCCCAAACTCCTGTGTCCACAAGACTCGCTCTGCGGGAATGCTTGTGTGGTTTGGTGCTGTGTTTCTGCTTCAGAACCCCAGTTTTTCTCAAGCTGCAAGTATTTTTAAGAACTTATGCCTTCCACATACTGGCTGAGCCCTGGAGACGATTTTATAGAAAGTGCGAAGCAATGATAACTATCCAGGAGTTGACTCCTGTGGTGGGAAGGCTCTGCACGCAGACAAGGACAATAAAGCAGTAGTACCTTTGCCGCGGTGCATCACTGTTTTTGTTCAAGTAGGCCTGCTTGTTAGATTTCTCCCGTTTTATAAAGATCCCCTCGCAGGATATTTTTTTCTGGCTGGGTAGATTTGAATTACAAAAGAAGAAAATGGCTCTCCTTCCATAAAATTGAATATAACGATTCCAACCAAAGATAGGGATGCTTTATATGAAAAATCATGTACAAGCATAGAGAGCTTGGGCGTAGCCTCCATAACCTCTAGGGACCATCGGTGCATGTTCCCATGTATCCATTCCAAATACCTTTTATTGAGTTCCACTGTATGCCAGATAATAAATATGCTGGGTGTTGGGGGGGCCGGTGGCAGGAGGCTGAGAGAGGAGACAAAAACAGGTGCCATGTTCCAGCGTTTGTCTGGCACTAGGTAGTACTCGAAACGGGAGTTCTCAGAGCTGTGAATGTGCCAGTGGGCGTTCTGGGGCCTTAGTAGGTGGAGCACAGTTCGAAAGAGCAGGCCCCAGTGGTCGCATCTCTCATACTCTATAGCACTCTAGAAGAATAGGTGGTATTTTGAGAAATTACTGCAATGTCTCCATTGGTATTTCGGGCCACTGCATAGTATATTTATCTCCTTGGATAAATAACTAACAGAAGAAAACAACAGATTTTGTTTGAAACCTAAGGACCAAAGGTAGGTAAATAGATTTTCCTTTATGAATTAGTAGAAATGTCCTGCATCTGTTACTACAGCCTCTGTGACTATTATCAACACTAGGTAGACTTGAAAGTTTCAGGGAATGCATCTTATGGACTTGGGAAATCCTTGAAAACATAGTCTCTTGTGATTTTATAACTGACTAGGGAGGAAATCTTTTAGAAGACCTTTAAATCTGAAAAATAAATAAAACCACTGTGTCCTGCTATTCAATTTCTTGGACTGTTGGATGAATGAAGGCATTTGACTTTAAACATGGAACACACAAGAACTTCAAAGGCAAAAGTCAGTGTTCTTGTGAGCAGCAATTTTGTCAAAATCCCTTGGCCCTCTGTTTACATGGACGTTAATCCAGCGACCTGTCTCCTCTGAGGATTTGTCTTCTCTCTCACAGTCTCACTATGCTTGAATGGAAAATCCACGGGAATATTAAGGACACACTAATAAGTTGATTTATGCATTTCAAAGCCATCACCATTTTTCCTTTGCTCCCTCCTTTGGCAGGATAGCCTCCATGATATGGTTATCAACCTTATTTGTGTTGTGGCTGGTTAGCAGCCATCTTACGTGGAGCACTGGGACCTGGTGCAGGAGAAATGTCATTCTGTCCTGCATCTGGTTCAAGACTTCCTTTGAAGATTGGCCTCTTTGGTTTTGTGATTTTGATTTTTCTGGCCATCTTTCTCCCTCAACACACTAAACTTCCATTGGAATGTCTGAAGGCCACAGAGAGGAGAAATGCAACTGAGGGAGACCTGGCTGAACGTTTTTCCCATTAGCGAAAGTCATAGTATTTCCTCGACTAGGTGTGGCCTGAAAACCAATTGGTTTTGTAACTAGATTCCAAACATAGCAACAGGTTAGTGCCTTTCAGAAAGAAAGTCAAAACAATATATGAATCTTATGCATCCTGTCTGCTTTTCTTTTTACTGTTACCATTTTACTATATATCTTTACGAATAAAACAATCAAGTCAATAGCTTCATAAAATAACTGTGTTTGTGGCATTTTGATTTAAAGGTTGCATGGATAAAATTGCCTACCTACTTCCTAGGAAAGAGTCCATTTTTCCTTATTTCTTTCAACTGTAACAAATCCATCGTTCTATTTTGAACCTCAATTCTGTGGTGTCCAATGTCAAACTACCCAGTAGGCGCGGGCTTACTTGTGTTTATTTACTAATCTGTAAGGAGCAATTTCACATTGTTTTAACCACATCAAAGACTCTTTTTGTAGATCTGGCTAACACCTGTCTCTCTCAAACCCACAGCACCTTCTTACAGAATCAAAATCTCTTCTCAAATGTATCCCCCCTAGATAGGAGATGGATAGCCAATTAGCAAGGTAAGCCCTGGCCTATTTGTGCTTACCCAGTCTGTCATCAATATTTCACTTGTTTTCATAGTATTTCATTCATCAACACTCCGTGCTCTTGAGTTGATTGTGACTGACAGCAACCTTACAGGATGCAGAAGACCTAGAGTCTCCCAGGCGTTGGGTCTTTGTGGAAGCATCTTTCTCCTGTGGAGGGGCTTATAGGTTTGATGGCCAACCTTTGGGTTGGTTTGCTAAGCACTGTACTCATTGTACCAGCAGGATTCCTGTACTGCATCAAAGGTATGGTGAAGCCCATGTGACATTGTTCACTAGAGATTGTTAAGGATGAGTACAGCCACGCCTAACTTGCTTCTTGGGTCATCTGCTCCTGGTGTTCCTTAGAGATTCACAATAATCCTGTTACATTTTTCCTAATATATATTGACTCATCGTTAAAGAGCGTTCATTAGATTAAATGGGATGAAAATGTTACATATAATGAAATGGTATGTTTACTTAGAAACCCTCCCCACTTTTTTTTGAGACATAAAAAAAAAAAAAACCTCCAGTGGGTTTGCTTCAGATTTGTGCTGAAGTAAATACACCCTATGGCAGTCAAGAATGTGAGCGGTCGGTCATTTTAGAAGTTGTTCCTTTTCCAAGATCTTTATACCACCTCTCTGAACAAACGAGGCCAGGGTTTTCTCTCAACTTCCAACAGAAAGTTCGTGATTTCTGTGGCCTTCAAGTTAGGAAGCTGTCCTCACGAAAGCATCTGGTTTTCTTGGATCAAAACGAAACCAGGAAAATAAAGCTGGAAAATAAATTTGGAAAAAGTTTCTATTTAAAAGCATTTCAGGCACCAATGTATGATAGAAAAATAATTTACATATTTTAACTTTTAAATTCTCGAAGGTTTAGCAATAATAACCAAGCAACGTATCCCTGTTTGAGAAAACAAAAATTCAAACCAAGAAAAATGCCATTTAGTCTCATCTCTTTGTAAAACACAACACATCCAATTTACAGCTGGGAGAAATACACCTGGAATCAGAACTTTCAGTTCCAAGTCCAAACAATGTCAGAGAATTCTCCCTGGTTTTTGATTAGTAGCAGTATAAGCCAGTCTTCTCTGGAAAAAACAGACCGGCCTTCAAATGCTGGCCTCTCTTGGGTCTCCTGTTGTATACATGCCTATGCATATGTCCTGTCTGACTCAAAGACAACCCATGTCATCAATAGACCAGCCCTACTGGTAACCTCTGAAGTCTATTCCCTTACTATCCCCACAGAGAGACCAAACTCTGAGCTTGCCACACCTGTATTTCAGAATTCGTACAGAATTTTAGTGTCACCTGACTAATCTTCTCTACTGAACCCCCAGGAATATTTCCAGGGCTAGATTTGGGTGCAAAGTCATGTGCCACTTGTGGCCTGGCTTGCTGCAGGATAAACTGAACGCTAAACAGCAACATGTTTGTGCCCTTTCGGGAAGACAATTGAGTTGAAACCATATACTTGCATCATCTGATGAGCTTCCTATTTCAAAATGTGGACCTGTATGCCTTAGCATCGAGGCCGTGAAAAATGAAATTACTGCTATCACTCAAGGAGAGACACGCAGCGCGGATCACCTGTGCTCCTAACGATAGTTTTCCATGGTTTAAAAAGCTGAAGCTACAGATTTGCTGCCACAGTGGGTTAGGCATGGAGCTGCTAACTAACCACACAGGCAGCATTTTGGATACACCAGCTCTTCTACAGGAGAAGGCTGAGGCTGTCGACTCCTGTAAAGATGTGAAGTCTTGGTAACTCAGAAGGGCAGTTGCAATCTGTCCTGTAGGGTCGCTAGGAGTCCCGATCAATGGGAATGCAGTGAGATGTGTTCTCTAGGACGGATGCTCTGGTTTTCTCAAAGTGGCAGATCCTGGACCCTCAACAGCATTTAAAGATGATTGAGAAGCCATGACTTCCTATAGCCCATTTATCTTTCTATACAGTCCCATGACCTTTCCACTCATTTGTTTGTTTTGTTGTAAATAAAAGCAAATGTTAACATGGATCCTTAACTATTAAGAGTTCTGTGTCATCTCTATTATATGCTTTAGTGGAAATAAAAGACGAGGTTTGAATATATATATTTATATTTGACAAACTTACTAGGAATATTTTTTAACTGTCAGCAATTCAAATGTTAACATTTAAATGCAAAAGATCTTATTCTAAGGGCAAAGAGCTAGTATTTGATGCTCACTAGTTAGCCCATAATTAATTGATGGCCTCCTTTAAGTTCTGACTTCATGCTTTGATAAAATGCTTGTTTGTTTTTTCATAAAGGCAATCTGATTATCGCCTCAGAATTTATTTCAGTTTATTTATTACAAATCAGGTAATGTACTTATGAATCTCACTAAGATGGCTTTTGAAAGACCAACACCCTTGGTCCACAGGGTGAAAATGCACATTTTGATCATGCGTCTCCCTTGGTCCTTCAAATCTTGGGACTGTTTCCTCTCTGGCAACGCCTCGCTTTCATTTCCTTCCCTGGGTCCTGCAGTCATCTCATCAGGCAATTTTCGAAGCAGCTCTGTGGTTGTTATTTGAGCAAATCTGTGGACCTGCGTCAGGCTCATTTGCGCTGTGAATATCTGCGTTCTTTCAAGACACCGAGGCGCTGGCAAGCATAAAAAGTGAGATGAATATACGAAATGTCCTCGTTATTTTCTCAGGCCGGTTGTTTACCAGCCAGAAATGGTTCCTCTTGGTAAAACAAGATGATTATTCTTCAGCTTTATCAAGGAATCCTGAGGTTTCACAGCTATTATTTCCATACAGCATTCATATATTCCTCTTCTATCAGGAGAGCATATTTATATCACCATTTTACCAGTTGTGCATAGGACTTAAACCTACATTTCTAATACCCCTTTGCAAGTTTTTCCTTTTCTTGGTTTTAGCTCTTGAATCCAGCTTTTAACAGATCATGCTACGCAACTCTTATTCTGTGTTATCCCTCGGGTTGCAGTAATAGGAGTTTAGATTTTGTTTGTCTATTGTTGCTGAGCACTTAGCTGGATAAGGGAATGAAGGATGGCAGGAGTTCTGTAAAAGGATATGAACACGGGAAGTGGGTTTGCCTTCAACAACACACATTTTAGATTGTTTACTTAAAAAAAAAAGACTTTGGTCTCCCTGCATCTGGTTCAGGGTCTTGGAAAGGAGCACTGTGCCGTCTTGCTGTCCTTGGTCTGCACTGGAAAGCCAGATTTCTGCTGAAAGTTGCAATAACGCTAAATGGATTGCTTGCTGGTAGTTCGGATCAGGATGCAAAGGGGCCTCTCTTCAGATAGGTGTCAGTCTGGGCGATGTATGCCTGCCTGTCACCGTTGGATTGTTTTTGCTATCACCAAGTTTGCAGTAAGGGAAGAGACCGGCTCCATTTATGACTTAGCATTATGAAAACTTCTCGTCACCATGAACCTCAAGTTGTCCCAAGAGGTCAAAGAGCCCTGAGGCAGGGGAACCATCTAAGAGTGTCAGGAACAGGAGGGAGCTTGAGGTTGAGAAAGGATTAGAGAAACCTAGGGTTTTTGCCCTGTTTTTTTTTTTTTTCTCTTTCCCTGGGCTGAGTAAAATAGATCCATCCGTTCTAAGGAGCCACTTCCTTCCTGCCTGGAATCACTGGCAGGGCAGCCTCCTCCCAACAGCTGCAGGCTTGAGAGACCTCATGCTGTCGGCTGGCCATGGTTCATTCTGTGCTTTGACTAAGACCACAGCCAATAAAGCCAGCGTGGACCATGGAAAGAGTTCCCGTTTTTTGTTTTTTTGGTGTGGTTTTTTTTTTTTTTTTCCCATTGGCGAAGTCTTTTGTGAGGTTAGTTTGAATGTTCCAAATTAACTGGTGGTCATCTTTTTTTTTTAACTGCATGTAACCCAACCAGTTAGAGTCCGTTGAAGATCACTCAAAGGCTTTGTGAGGACGATGCGTAGCCTTTTGCATTATGTACCGTCAAGGATCTATTTCTAAAGCGTGGTCCCAAGACCCTCAGCAGCCACACTTGGGACCTGGTGAAACTACAACTCTGCCAGCCAGCCATAGACCTGCTGATTCAGAAATGATGGTTGGGGGAGCAGCCACCTGTGTGACAATAAGCGCCCCACGCGATCCAGTTAAAGTTCCATTTGATTACAGTGTTCTCAGAGTTTTAGTCTCGCTTCCAGAATTGAACCAAGACAATGATTTGGTTTCCAGGTGTCGTTTCTCAGGTGACTCCAATCCCCAGGTTCACTCAAGTAAAGGGCTGTAAGCAGATTTCGAGGACATTTAATTTGCTACTAAAATTCACTCCCCCCTTGTTCCTTCTAACAGACTATTAATCATAACTCCCCACCTACTCATTAGGTAACCTAATTAAATCAGGACCTCCAGGCATAGCTCTTCTTGGGTTTGAAAGACAGGACTACTCTTTCATTGTCTAAAGAGTCTAGGCTGCTTTTAAACCAAGTTGTAATTTATTTTTCCTGACATCCTAAGAACTAGGATGTAACCTGATTTGGGGCATTGGTTCTGCGTCACCATTTGAATACAATTTTTTTCCCCGGTCTGTACCATTATCTCAGCATCTGCTATGTTTCAAAGTCATATGGACAGACGGTGGCATGGTTATTAAGAAGAGCTTGATGTGATGACTCCTAAATGCTTAGTCTCATCCAGTTTCCCTCACCCTCTACCACCACATTCCTGGCATACCTCTCTCTCTGTCCCTAAAATGGATAACCAATAGCCATATGGAATTTTTCTTAGTCTTTTTAAATTTTACATTTTAAGCATAACTGATGTTATAAAACATTGACTTGGAATTAATTAACCTCTTCACACTCCCTTATTTGCCCAAGAATTGGTGTGTTAGTCCTGGTTAACTAGACTATCAGATCCAGGGATTCTCTTACACACACTCATAAATGTGTAAGACAGAGCTTTTTATCACAGAGCAATTGCGTATTGACAAAACAAGCCCAGCCCAGTCCAGATCAAATCCCTAAGTCTGATATTAGTCTATAAATTCCTCTTCAGACTCACACAGCACATGCAATGACACTGAATGCAGGAAGATCAATGGCCAGTGGGTGGAAAGTCTTGTGGTGGGTGAAAGGGTAGTGGAAGCATCTCAACGCTGACTTGGGTCCCCACATGGCTCCTCCAGCTCTCCAAGTGTGTGGTTTCTCAACAGGAAGGTGAAGAGAGTCTGTCTCACTTCCAGGAAGAAAGAGAGGAAGTTCCCAGAATCCTTATGAGAAGGCCACGCCCATAGGATGCATCATCAGGCTGACCTGATTGACAGGCTAAACTTCACCTCTTCACTCTTAATATCTGCAAGTTGACAGGAGATTATGTAACTACCACCATTGACTAAACAAAAATCTATGAGAATTTCTCCAGTTCCAAAATTCTTCACTAAATCTAGTCAAGAACTTCTGTTAATTTCTTGTCAGAAAATAAATTGATTTAAATATTACACTCTATCATGTGTCAAAGAATGTACTCTTTTTTCCTCAAAGAGTACTTATTTACTGAATAGTGTGATAGGTCCCATTTGAAATATTGAAGTAATAAAAATCATGAAATATTCCAAGTCTTGCATAAATAACAAAACCTAGTAAAATGAGTAAGCAACACCCCCCCAAAGTGTGTTTCCAGTGTCTTTAATTACTTGACTTTTAATTTGTACCACTTGGCTATGTTGATAACTGTTTTTAAGCAGATGATACAAATTTACAAACCCATTTTTTTCACCTACTGCTCTCTGTTCGAAAAACCTTCCCACTGTTAAGCAAGGAGTTATCATCCCACCCTTTGTAATCTTGCCATCATACATTTCCTCAGCACTAATTACTTTATTAATTGTTCAGTCAATAATTATTATAATGTGCCAACACTCAATCAGTTAAAAAAAGAGAAACCTCTCTGTCTGTGTTACCAGTCTTAACCTTGTGATTTTAAGAATTGAAATGCCATTCTTTAATTTGGTACCCTCCTAAAAGTTGAGTCCTCTGTGCAGGTATGTCATCCCTCCGAGCGACTCTGTGTAGTTGTTAGGTGATCACAGTTTGGAAACTGACATAATTTTGCTTGCATATGATGAGTATCCATTAGCATGCTGCAATTCATCGAGGAAAATGAACCTGAACGTTTTAAAAAATAGGCTTCTGAATTCTGTACATCTGTAGATACTATCAGACACTGGAAGACAACCCAGACCCCTAACCACATTCTCCTTGACTCTTTTTGAGACTAAACAATAGAGAATCAGCTTGGCCAGAACCATGAAAACCCAAAATCATGCTTTCTGTTTTAGTGTTTGCTTTTGGGAAACTTACTACCCCACAAGAGGCAGCTTGTGTGTGTGAAAATATATTGCTAGGCGCTAAATAAAGATTAGATTCAAATTCTCAGAACCATTACTGAAGATGGGCTGAGTTTCTCATAGACAGATTTCGTGTGAGAATAATCCAGTTCTGGAGCCACTAAAATCCAGATGTCCAACTTAATGACTGCCATCCGCCATCTGGGTTTACCTCGAGATCCCTGCTGGTGCACTGTGGGCCATGTGTTATGCATTTCTTATAGTGACGCCCATGATTGAGGTCAGATGTTCTCTACCCTTAATTTTGTCCTCAGGGACTCTTTGGGTCTCTCGCAGGGATGGACATTCGCAGACACTGGTACCGCAGAACAGATCGAGAGAAACTTTCCCATGAACTGTTCATGCAAGTAGATGATCAGCCTGAACCCTCATTACCCTGCAGTGGTTGGTGTTTATTGTTCTCCTCAGTGTTTACAGCGGAACTGAAGACAAACTAGGCATCTAAAGGGGAGTAAGTCAGACCCTTTGGGGGTCTAAGCCTGTTCCATTTCAAAAGCATGGTGGTGTAAGGAATCTTGCTTTGCCTCCTTCCTCGTATGTAATATGATTTGAAACTTGCCAGTATTCCTCATGTGACAATGGATGCCTATCAGAGTGTGAGCACCAGAGTGAGATCTGTTTTTGCAAACCTCAACCCTATGGCTTTACACACCAATGTTGGATGTTTCCCCAGGAGCAACACTGTCTTGTACAAACGGAATACTTACTTTCCTTCGGTTGGTAGCACCAGGCAATGATCTCCAAGTTCTCCCCACCTTGTGTGAGCAGCCCTCTGTTACAGTTCTAATCCAAGTCCCATTGAAGGAGGTCAGATGGGAGGAAGTCATCAGCAATTTAATATCTGTGGTACACTTTTTACAACTAGCATGCAAAGGTAAATAAGGGTAGAACGTGTCATAGAAACCGAGGCCTAAAATTTTTTATCGTGATATCTTCAAAGATTAAACACCTTAACTCATTCATGTTGTATCTACAATCAGCAGCCTCGAAAACCACATGATAGGATTGTTTGAAACAACCACTGGTATCTAGAAAGCAACTTTGCTTGGTGCATTGCTTATAGATGATAGAAAGACAGTTGTTTTATTTCTAAATCACAGAGATGCTTCACTAGACAATCAGCTATGAAGTAAAGCCTGCATTTGGTCTCGCGTCATGGCTGGTATATCATAACTGTTCCAAAGATGGCTGCTAGCCAGCGACCCAGCTATGGAAAATAGTGCCTACGGTAATTAGTTCTAAATTGCTGAGTGATCTTCCCAACTAGCCATGGAAACTGTGATGATGAATAAAAACTGCTCATTGGCACACACTCTCTCTCTCATACACTCACGCACTCTCACATACACTGAAGCAGTGCCCAGGGCCAGTGCTGCCATACTCCAGATATGTCTCTGTTGCTAACTGAACAAACTATACCTCATTCTAACCCATCTTTCAGTAACAATGAGGAAAAGAAATTTTTTAGCTGGGATTGCTAGCCACAAGTGGGAAGCCTCTTGCAAGTTGCCAACTTTACTCATGAAAATTCAGCTCATATTGTTCTCCTAAGGATAGAAACTATGCCTCAGATCCATGGATGACATGAAAACCACAGCAGTCAGATAACAGCCCAATGTCATGAACACATACGAATACATTATTAATTGGGAAGTGTGCTAATGTTCCCATAATGATATTCCCATCATGAGTATCAGTAAAGTGCCTGTGTTGTGACTGCATGCACCTTAACCCCTGTATTGGTAAGCGTGGACAGGGGAAGGTGTGGAGTGTATGTGGACCATCATATCTTGGGGTTTTTTTTCTAGATTCCATCATTTACAGGTACTCCACCAGAAATGTCCATTGAAGAGTATGAAGTCCTTGATAATGTGACAACCATCCCTTAAGTCTCCAGTTTATATTATTATATGGGTTTTAGGGAGAGCCAGAGACCGAAGCAAAATGAAGGGTCACCATCAATGGTTCCTAGATGATGGACCTTTCAATATCATCTTCAGGAAGTTGAATCTTCACCCCCATCCCCAAGTATCAAGTAAATATTTACTATTCGATCTCATATAAAGAGATTTCAAAATATTTGCAGAAAAAATCCTTATCTTTTGATTCCATTTTTTCATGAGCTTCCTTTTGAACCCGCCTGGTTCAAGCGGCCAGTGCCACTTAATCTGAAGCTAGCTGTGATGTGGTTGCCAAGGTATCCAGGGCATTTGGCTTCCCTCCTGACCTGCCATGCCAATGTCCTGTCAGTTAGCGGTTTGTGGACTTGGAGTGTCTACGTAAAAATCACTTTGCATTGTGTACTCCTACCCCTTCTGTCTTGACCTTTACTACTTCCTCTTCCTCCATATCCCTGTTGCTCCCACCCCCACCCCCACCCTTCCTCCCAAAGTGAATGTTTGGCACATTTTGAAGTTGAGGCTTCAAAATTTGGGCTTTCCAGAGCCCAGCTTTTTAAACGGCATTGTTATTTTTTAATGGTGCCCTCTTGCTGAAACAATGGATAATGTGCTTTTCCTGGTGCCTTTTAGAACTCACATCAGCAAGCTTTCTTAGTCCCAGCATGATAGCTTTATCCTATGCTACAGCCAGAATGTGAATTTTTTTTAGGTTGAGGATCACCATTCAACTTGATGCTCAAACACCTCATAAGAAATGGTGTGGTTAGATGCCTTTGAATCAGTTCAGACTCATGCCAACCCTGTGTCCAACTGACTAAAACTCTGCCTAGGCCCATGCCAACCTTCTGATGGGGTGATGTTTAAGCTCATTGTTGACAAGAGATGGTGGCATTGATGACAACCTTTGGTACATGCACAATGAAAATCATCATATGCCTTTGACTTCACAATACTGATTGTATTATAACCAAGAAAGTCCACCCTGGTCTGCAGGGTTCAGGCCAATGCAAGCATTAGAGTATTTAAAGTAATCTGCTTCTGCCTGCATAAGAAGACATCAGTAGTAGCTAACATCACTTCAGTGACTTTTATCCTAAATTGACAACTGTTGAATGTAGTCGATGACTAATTATGGAGCCTTGACCAAAGGCCCATCATTACCATCAAAAGCAATGAGTGTTATGAACTATGCAAAGAATGTGGTTCTTGCGACTATAGTTGTTTGGTAAGTCCTATAGTTACAACCAAAGATGCCTAGTGCTACTGTTCACAGAAATACAAGTATGTGGGTTTAAATAATAGACCACCCACCCACCCAGACCCCTCTTAGTTCAGAAGACTATATGTCTGAATTTCTGGTATGGGTCTGGGTGGGGTTAGGGTGGGGGCATGGTGTTTCTTTGTCTTAAAATTTTTTCCTTAACTTCTGTCCCCTTGACATCATGTTGATTCCAGCTGACAGAGACCCTGTACAAGGTTTCCAAGGCTGTTCATCTCTATGGAAGCAGACAGCCTCTTCTTTCTCCCAAGGTATTACTGGTGGATATGAACCTCCAACTCTTTGGTTACCAATCAAATGCTTACCCGACAGTCTACCAGGGCACTTTTAGCTTGTAGTATCCTGAAATTCTTTGAATGTCTTGATTTATAGACCATGTAACTTGTCTTCCATCTTTACAGGTATCTAATTGGCTCTTCTTAGAACTCAGAAGTTATTAAGTCTAGGATTCACCCTACATGGGTACAACATCAACATTACAAAAGAAAATTCCTTTTCTTCTTATGAAAGTCATATTTTCAGGCACCGGGGTTAAGATTTCAAAATATTCCTGGGAAATGCAATTTAATACAGAACAGACTCTTAAGATTTCCTGAGTGAATACAATTTCCCAGATTATATACATTAGTATATATAATTATACATAAATAATATATAAATATATTTAATTTACAATATTATATATATCTTTTAAAAAATCCTTTGAACTCTTCTATGCTTAGAGAACAACAACACTTTCCCTTTAAGGCTGTTCCCCTACCTAGAGTGTATTTAGCCCTTGATCTTCTTTGATGGAATACAACAATACCGAAATAAACAGTAATTCAGCTTTTAAAAATAGAAGCTACTAGGTATAAGTGATGCATACTTTCACTCATTAATAGAGAATATAGCTACACACACATAATGATGTATATGCACCATATGATTTAAAAGACTATTCTAAATGTTTTTGGTTTTTTTTTTAGTTTATGTGCTCACTTAAGATTTGGGACATATTGAATGAAAGAGAACCTACAGACACCTACGTGAATGAATTTAAACCCTGGTGTCCCAGTTGACAGAGCCCATCTTTCATGCCAGATGTCGGCTCTGGAGGAATCCTGGCTGACTCTGCCACTCAGTGTCTGCCTCACCTCGCCATGTCACCACTCTGTAGCTGGTGTCTTTTAGTTGTTGATTGAGGACATGGGGCCAAATGGTCTTCTCGGCAGTTTTCCGTCCCCCATCGTTTGCAAGTCTATTACAAACAAACAAACGTACTGTCAGCAAGTCACTGACCACTCAGAGCAACCCTGTAGGACAGGTTAGAAGTGACCCTGATTTCCAAGACTGGAACTGATTGTTTGGTAGCTGCTATAGTTACAACCAAAGATACCTAGTGCTACTGTTAACAGAAATACGGGTTTAAATAATAGATTCCCCCAGACCCCTCTTAGTTCAGAAGACCCTAAGTCTGAATTCATGTCGGGATTGGGGGGGGGGGCGCAGGCAGGGTGTTTCTTTGTCTCCACTTCTCTCTCCCTGACATGCAAATTCCACCTGACAGGGACTTTGTACAAGGTTTCTAAGGCTCTTTCTTTCTTTTCTTTCTTTCTACTCTTTCTGGGCGTAGAAAGCCCCATCTTTCTCCAGCGGAACAGCTGGTGGTTTTGAACTGCTGACCATGCAGTTATCAGCCTGACACATAAACACTACACCACCAGGGCTCGGTGGCAAGTGTAAGACAGTAAGTAGCATTCTTCACTAGGTTAAAATTTGATGAATTTTGACCTTTGAATCTTCACCTCAGAGCTAATGCTAAGAGAAACCAAACCATCTGTCAATAATCTATTTTACAAAGACCTCTTTTAAAAAATTCATCTTACTTGCATAACTCACCTTTCTCCTGATTTTCCATGTGTCTTTTTGTTTGTTTGTTTGGGTTGTTGTTTGGTTGGATTTTACTTAAAATTAGAATAGGATTAGAATCCTACTTCAACCCCTCATTAACTAGCTGTATGAGTTGGGGTAAATTGCTTAATATTTCTGAACTTCGTGTTTCTCATCTGCAAAACGGAGCTAGTGTTATCTACGCCAACAGAATTGTTAGGAGACGGGTATACCATGGCTCCAAGATCCCTGCACAGCAAGTATGGAACCCACATTTGGAAGCAGAGGCCAAGTGCTTTGTTGCTAATCCTCCTATGCAAACAACTCATGAAAACAACTTTTTAAAAAAAAATCACTTTATTGGGGACTCTTGCAACTCTTATCACGATCCCACATCTATCCCACTGTGTCAAGCACATTTGTACATTTGTTGCCATCATCATTCTCAAAGCATTTTCTTTCTACTAGAGCCTTTGGTATCAGCTCTGCATTCTTTTCCCCTTTCTCCCCTACCCTTCCTCCCTCCAGAACCCTTGATAATTTATAAATTATTGTTATTATTTCATGTCTTACACTGTCCGATGTCTCCTTTCACCCACTTTTCTGTTGTCCATCCCCCAGGAAGAGAGTTTATAGGTAGATCATTGTGATCGATTTCCCCTTTCTCCATCACCTTCCACTTACCCTTCTGGTATGGCTAATCTCATTATTGGTCCTGAGGGGGTTGTCTGTCCTGGATTCTCTGTGTTTCCAGCTCTTATCTGTACCAGTGTATGTCCCCTGGTCTAGCCATATTTGTAAGGTAGACTTGGAATCATGATAGTGGGGATGGGGGTGGCATTAAAGAACTGGAGGAAAGTTGTATGTTTCATCAGTACTATGCTGCACCCTGACTGGCTTGTCTCCTCCCCTCGACTCTTCTGTAAGGGGATGTCCAGTTACCTACAGATGGGCTTTGGGTCTCCAATCTGCACTCCCTCTTCATTCACAATGATATGATTTTTTTGTTCTTTGGTGCCTAGAACCTGATTCTATCAACACCTCATGATCACACATTCTGGTGTGCTTCTTCCATGTGGGCTTTGTTGCTTCTTAGCTAGATGATCACTTGTTTATCGTCAAGCCTTTAAGACTCCAGATGCTATATTTTTTTAATCAGCTTTCTTCAACACAATTGCTAATGTACCTGCTTTGTCTTCAGTGATCATGTCGGGAAGATGAGCATCATGGAATGCTAGTTAATAGAGCAAAGCGTTCTTGCATTGAGGGAGTACTTGAGTGGAGGCCCAATGTCCATCTGCTTCCTTAATACTAAACCTATAAAAATATGCACATAGATCTATTTCTCCATCCTCATATATAAATATATTTACATAAGTGCATGCCTATATTTAGACCTCTATAAATGCCCTTTGCCTCCTAGTTCTTTCCTCTATTTCCTTTTACTTTCCTCTTGTCCCACTATCATGTTCAGCCTTCATTAGTAATTCCTCTCAGTTACATTGCCCTTGATCATGCCCTAGCAGGCCCCCTACACCCTTCTTGCCATTGATTTTAGATCATTTGTTGTTCCCTTGTCCCTGGGTTTAGCACCCACTTCCTTTCCCCACTTCTCCCTCTCCTTTATCCCCCTGGAACCAGATTCTTTATCCCTCCTAACTTATCGAGAGAGACTTGCAGAGATAATAATATGCACAAAAACAAGAGAGAGCAAAACAAAGCAACAAAAGAAAACAACAACAAAACCAATGGCAAAAATAGAGTGAAAAGCCTGTAAATAGTTCAAGGTCTGTCTGTTGACCTTTAGGAGTGTTTTCCATGCCCTGTCCCCAAAGTCTATTTTTGGTATTCCCTGGGGACTTCATTGCTCTGTTTCCCTTGCTGTTCTGTTACACACCCTTAGTGTTTTGCCTCAGTGAGGTGGGTCAGATTGGGCACAATTCCCTCACTGTGTCTCCAGTATTGTCCCCTGTAGTGCTATGGGTCAGTGAGGGACATCATGTCTTGTAGTGGGGCCGGCCCTGTGATCCCTTGTGTGCTTTGGCTGCTCTGACTAGGAATGTTGTCCTCAGGGCTTGGTGGGCCAGGATGTGTTCCACTCTCTCTTCCTCTCCCTTCATTTGCTCCTGTGTGCTCTGATAAGACATGTCCCTCTCCTTGAGTTGTAGCTTCAGTGCTGTCCTCTGAAGTAAATTCTTCTGGAGGAAGGGGCTGTCCACATAGTTGGGATTGGCACTGGCCTCTCTGACCTCTCTATTGGCTCCCTGCTTCATGTTGGTATGTTGCATTCATGTCTTGGAGCGCTGGGTTGAAATCTGGTTCCTCTCTCCGTGTGGAGATATAAATAATACCTTTCCCTTGGGTGGGTTAGTGCCCCGTTCCCCCACTACTCATGTCTTTTTTTCCTCTTTCCTCCCATCCTTTTTAGTTAGCTACCATGTGTACCCCTGGATTTGGTCTGGCCCTTGCCATACTACCTGGACCTCACCCCAGGAATGTTTGTATATGGTAGCTTTCGTGGAAACAATTTTCAAAAACCAGTGACACCATGGAGTGGTTCCGTTTTCAGAAGTGCCATATGTCTAAGAAAGCAAGGAGAGACAAGTGGTATTAACACTGATTAAACAGTGTTGAGGCATGATGATGCATTATGTTTTGAAATTTCTCTTCCTGAATTCTGAGGGGTGGGGGAGTGGCAGCCAGGTGGGGTTAGAGCCCTGAGGATCCTGTGCAGAGTCCACTGCCTGTCTGCAGTCTAGCCACGGCCAAGTAGTTTGGTTTTTGTTTTTATTATTTTTATTTGAACACTTTCTGGCCTAGCTAATACAAAGCCTGCACAACTTTTGTTTTCTTTTTCTGAAAAGCCTCTTCTAGCAAAAATGGTTTTGATTTGAAGGAGGAAAAAAAGAAAGAAAGAAACAGGTGTCGGAAGAAGCTGCAGAGAAGCTGCTGGGAATAGGGAGCTTTGCTTTTGACGGTCCTATTAAAATGTGCGAGTGGAAGTTGGGTGGATTTCAATGAGTAAATATGGAATTTTGCCACCAGATTCTTTCCTCTAGAGCTAATATTGTCATGGGATATTAATATTAATATAAGGAAAATGGCCCTGGGTGAAGAATAATTATTTTTCCCTTCAGGGGCAGAGTTCTCTCAGGATGACTGAAATTAGAGTTGCAGGAAGGGCTAGTAGAATATTAAGGATTTTATGCTCAACAAACAGGAAAACAGGCTACAGCCTACAGCATTCATCTTGGACAGGGGAAAAAAGAGGAACTGGTAATGTCAGCCTAGGGAAGGATCTTTAACCCTACCTAGAAGTCTCTGAGCCTCCACGGTGCGTGGGTCTTTGGATATTAGTCATTAATTTGGTCTAATTAGGGCCACAAAGAGCTGTGGTCCACATGGCTGAGGGGACTGCGTCATATGCATCACGCTTCACATTTGTAGATAACACACCACCTGGGGGAGGGGTGCTTACGTGTATGCATTTCATCAGGCTGAACGAATCCTTGCATGAGTTCTTTGAGTCCTTTGGAGTGTCCTCAAAGAGCGAGTGAGGGGAAAAGAAAGCTTTTGTTGAGTAACTCGACTTAATGGATATCTCCATGTCCATTTTGAAAAGCTGTAATATATAAAAAACAAAAAGTTAATATTGGTCTAATAACAGTGACATAATTTTTCCAAGCTGGGAGAAGGGTAAGAGTCCTGGTGGCACAGTGGTTAAGCACTCCGCTGCTAATCAAAAGGTTGCCCTTTTGAATCTACCAGCCACTCCACAGGAGCAAGATGTGGTAGTTTGCTTCCATAAAGATTACAGCCCTGGAAACCCAATGAGGCAATTCCACTCTGTCCTATTGGGTGGCTATGAGTCAGAACTGACTGGACTACAATGCACTGGGTGAGGAGGGGTGTAGGGGGGTGAGGGGTGGGGGTGGGTAGGGTGTTGGGAGAAGGAATACATTTTAAAATCTCATACTATTAGAACAAGGTTTGTGCTAGAGCAATTATTTCACTAAGGTTTGCAATATTTTAAGTTCCAGTATTCTGTTTTTGAAGTATGTTGATTAGTTTGCTTGTATTTAGTTTATTTCCATTCTCTGTTTGTTTGTGATTCTTCATTGTAAGATGTGGTTCATATTCACTGTTTTTACATGATTGGAATGCTAGCGTTTCAGTTGGTCTTTTTATACTTTAATTCTTTTTGAAAAAAAATATTAAAATGTGAGTTCATGAGGGATGTTCAGAGTTGTATGTTCTTGACTAGCTTCTTTAGCCTGTGTGTACAGAGTGGTTTGCAGGTAGGAGGTTAGAGGTTATCTGATGGCTTACTGAACTGAACTTCAAGTTCAGTTACCCTGTATATAAATGAGCAATATGAAATATATATATATATTTATTTCAGATAGCTTACTGAACTGAACTTCAAGTTGTTACCCTGTATATAAATGAGCAATATG
>NW_022103915.1:24614096-24623556 GCF_000313985.2 Echinops telfairi
TATACAGGTCCAAGAATACAAAATCCCCTTTGATCAGTTTTAGGTCAGTGACATATAATCAATTTTAAAAACAAGATGATTTTATACTAAGACCTTTATACAATCATCAAGTTGATTCCTACTCATGGATCCCCTAGAGGACAGATTTGAACTGCAATTTCCAAGATTTTAAGTTTTTATGGAAGCATACTGTCAAATTTTCCTCTTACAGACTGACTGGTAGATTCGAATGGCCAACTTTTAGATTAGAAACTGAGTGCTTTAATCACTGTGTTACCAGGGCTCCAAATTGCTATGTATTTTGAAATCAAAACCAGAAAGCATATACCTTCAAGTGTATTTACAGTAGAAATTATACTTTCTCTGGTAATAAAATAAATCCTTGCATGCTTTGTATATTTGGGACTTGAGGGGTTGCAGTTAATGACATCAGGGTTAAATTAGGCTGGGTGAGAAATGCATTCTGGCCTTAGCTCTTACAGTGGAAATCTTTCTGAAATGTATGAATCAGTTTCCTTAATGATCAACACAATGGACTTTATCAATTTTTATTTTTTAAACTGATTTAGATCTTGCATGTCTCAGGGACACCATTCTCAATATCAGTTCTCATTGTATAATATGATAAAGAGGTAGAAGATAAAGCTGATAAGACCATCTGTATTTTTGGCCCCAGAATAATGATCACTTAGTCGCCACAAGGGTCTATTAGAGACCGGCTAGGTACAAATTGGTGAAGGTGATTATAAAATATAATGCTGTGTTGTTGGGAGAATATTTTGTGTATTTTAAGATGTTTAGTAGCGTCTTTGGCCTTTATTGTGGAGGTCAGAAATATAATATTAAAAATAATAGGAATCCAAACAATGGAAACAATGGGTGTTAGAATGAACCTCTTAGAGAAAGGTTATGAACAGGATCTTGCAGGATGTTTAGGGTTGACAAGTTAAACCAGTTAAAGAACTTGATAACTAAGAATTCATTCTACTTACCCAAAGGAGGTCAATGGTAGCTTTGAGAATGACTTCAATAGTATTAACACCATTGGATCAATTAGAAAGACAGGTAAGCTAGCCCTTAGGACACGGGCCGAGGCTCAGCTTCAACATCCTCTCCTAGTTATATATGCCAAGGGTCCAAACTTTCACTGGGCCCAAATCCAAATGCTGCCTGATCCCACTCCCTTCAGGGACTCCAATAGAGAACCTGTCCCTTACCTTTCCAGCTTCCCATGGCTATTGGCTCTGGCTTCTTTTTGTTTTGTTCTTTGCTTTATGGCTGCAGTTCCCATCATAATTTTTGCCCGACACAGAAGAGGGGCCACAATACTCTTCGAAGATTCAATGATGCTGGGGAAAATCACACAACAAATGGGAGCTTCTCCTTACTTATTTACAAATATGGGTTTGTATTCCTTGTAGGATGAAGACCAGAAATAAGGTATGAAAGTGGTATCTTATTACTATGATTACTAGTGGGGATTTTTGTTGTCAAAATTGCACACCAGGTGGTTCTCCAGTTTGTGTAACAAGCATTTTGTCACCTGTCTTCCTGTACCCATTTGTTCAAAGCACTGGCATTGATTTCACCCTAGGACCCTTCATCCCATGAATACTATCTAGAAGCCTGGTATTAGAAATCCTTCCATTTAAATCTTGATTAAAATGCAGATACCTTGTGAGTAGATATAACCTTTCAAGTCTTGCTGTGCTAAATAGCCTTCTGGAGACTAGTTTGGATACTTGGAAAGGGGGACAGGGGAGGTGAAGACAAAGAGAAAAGGATTCCAAACGGTTTTGTTCCCACCCACGTGTGAAGAAACTTACTGTGAAGGGTAGCATATCCTGTCTTGGGTCCAGAGAGCAAAGGTGAACATTAAGAATTTGTTTTCAAACAAAATATTTCTTTTTTTCAGACACCGAGTCTTAGTTAAGATGGTGGGGCTTTGGTACAGATAAGAGATAAGAGCTCATGACACATGGAATCCAGGAACAGGAATGGGAGTAGTGATACCAGGAAGGTAGGGGGAAGGTGGGGAGAGGAGAGGAGGAAGTGGGAACCCATCATAACCCACCCACCCTATCCCGCAAGGGGGACGAACCACAGAAGTCATGGAGGAAGGGAGACAGCGGTCGGTGTAACATATGAAAATAATAATAAATTATCATTTATCTAGGGGTCACAGTGTGGGAGGGGGAGGGAAAAAAGAGGAGCTGATACCAAGGGCTCAAATTGAAAATAATTGTTTAGAAAATAATGATGGCAACATATACAAATATGCTTGATACAATGGATGTATGGATTGTTATAAGAGCTATAAGAGCCCCCAATAAAATATTTTAATAATAATTTTTTAAGAGACACATTTCTTTAAAAGAATAATATTAAAAAAGATTGTTGGGTTTCAACTCAGAACTTGCCTCTTCAATATGTACAGGTATCACAACTTACTGTCGAGTTCATTCTAGCACATGGTGACTCGTGTGAACCCCAAGAGTGACTCAGGACAATTATGCTCCACAGGGTTTTCCATGGCTGAGTTTTCTTAAGTAGGTCATCAGACCTTTCTTCTGAAGTGCTTCTCAGTGGATTCAAATCTTCACCTTTCAGCTAGAAGCCAAAAGCATTAGACTTTGCACCACCCGGGGCTATGTATGTCTATGGTGTGCATCCTTACATGTTCTTATGTCTGTATACGTATGGAAAGAATAAGGGTTCAGGGTAGGAGGAGTGAAAGTACAAGAAATATTGAAAATTCAATTCCCTTGGACTGTATTCCGCACTGTCTGTCGCTGTGCCGTACTGGGTGGCCTGCGTGTTGCTGTGGTGCTGGTCTTTCCAATCCCAGCAGAGTCACCCCAAGTGAACAGCAGAGCTTCTAGACAAAGAACAGACTATAAAGAAGGAATAGGCTGTCCGCTTTGAGGGAATTAACCACTAAACACCTTACAGACAGCGTCGAAACATTGTTAGATAGTGAAGGCCCACTGAGTGGAGACACAATATTGTTAGAGCTAGTGCTAGAAGGTCAGCCCCTCGAGTCAGGAGGTGACTCAAATCCATCAGGGAAAAATGCTTAATAATACTTAATAATACTTACATGGAACCCTAGAACATATAGACTACCGAGACCTTAGACTCTGTTCTTTTGTGGTGCACAATAGCCTTCATAGGTCACACCAGAAGGACTTGATGTGGAAACCCAAGTAATTGAACTTGTCTTTATCTCCTACTCATCTGCAGCCCTTGGACTTAAGGCTGGAACTCCCTCATGTGAGAAGAAGCAGATGAGTGTTAACTCAAGGGTGTAGAACTGGTGGTCTTCGGATTGGGGTTTGGGTCTCATGCCTTGAGGGTGCACTCTCAGTGGTGGCCCAGAACTACAATATACTGATTATTGTAATGTCCTCCTTGCTTTATTATGACATGCATTGATCTGATAGGTGTGGTTCTGCTACTGTAAATGAATGTTATTGAAAGTTTTACCTTATGACCAACCCCCATTGTTTTGTTGTCACTTAAGAGTTTAATATGTACAAGCAAATAATTCATGTATTGGGGTTCATAGCCGGCCTCTACCTGCATACTTTCCTTTTCTTAGCAATGTTTTAAATTCTATCCCATTGCCTAAATTAATAATACCATCAATGGAATTACCTCACACCCAAGTGGGAGATTGATAATATTCTCTGATATAAGATGACAAGGATGTCTCTAAGATAAATCAGAAACATATATAAACCAATGATATATGAATGGATTTGGGGATCCTACTTAATTCTAGCCCCAATCTAAGAACAATGAATTCTTATGACATGGCCTTACTTGATGTTTGCTCTCATGAAGAGATATGGGTTCTATAGCAAAGCATGGTGAAGAAGCTAGATTGTGCCTAGCTAGCAGAAGGTATAGCATCTGGTGTCTTAAAGGCTTGTCTTCAAACAAGCAGCCATCTAAGCAAGGTCTCAACTATGTCTACATAAAAGAGCACAACAGCCTGTGTGATCCAAGGATTATAAATAATCAAATCCAAGTCCAAAGGAAGAAATGGTATCAGAGTTTGAATTGTAGACCCCTGGTTTTCAGAAGGCTTTGGAGGACAGTGGGAGCCCCAAGTCCATTCGCAGAGTCCCCACATGTGCTGGGTCTCCAGTGAATTCCCCCTGACCATAGTAGAGGGATGCGAATAATCCTGCTACCAGATAGAGAGCATTGTAAGATTGATTATGCCAGATGTAATTAGGTTAAAATGTAATCTCTTATCATTTGAGCTCCCTTTTGTTTCATAAAACAATTTACATAAAAAAGTTAAGGGGAAATACACATGGATGAAGCTATTCTGGTTAATGCCCTCTCACTGAAGACCAGGGATGGGAATAGCCTTGCTGTCAGGCCAAAACACTGTAAAGTGCATTATTGCAAATGCCCTGAATTTATTTTTCCAATAAATTTTCTTTTGCATAAATAAATAAGATTATTTTTGCAATAAATACATTCATTGCAGTTACAATAAATTGCAGACACATCTTAAAGTTTAACACCTTATCATTTGATCTCCCTTTTGACCCATTTTACTTTGTAATTGTTGTTAGTTTTTTTGCTGTTGTTTCATTTTTAAAATGTTTCTCTATGTATTAAATCCAGAAGAGGTCAACTTATAGAACAGTGGTTCTCAACCTTCATAATGCCGTGGCCCTTTAATACAGTTCCTCATGTTGTGGTGACCACCAACAATATAATTATTTCATGGTAACCATCTCAGCTCTGGCAGGCATCTCTCTGTGGCTTCTCCAGCTTCAGAGATCTGGTTGCATCCATGTGGCTTGTCTTCTGCAATGTCTCCCAGGAAGTGGCAGAGAGAGAGAGAGAGAGAGAGAGAGAGCAGTGTCTTCCTCCTCCCAGGAGGAAGTACCAGATTTCCCAGAATGCTCAGGAGAAGGCCATACCCACACAGAAGTCTCATTGGCTATCTCCATATTGACAGCCTAAACTCCACCCTACACTCTTCATCCTTAAATGGACACCAGATTAGGGGACTACCACAGTCATTTAAAAGACAAGAAAGAAAGAATAGATCAAATTGGAAGTCAGAAGAGACTCTGAACCATGCTCTTCGTTGCTGAGTAGTTAAAGGAAATGGAATAAGGCTGAAGTCAAAGAGATGGATAGAAAATTTCAAAGGGCAGCTCCAGAAGACAAGGCCAAATATTATGATGAAATATTACAATATAATGAAATATCTAGGTGCAAAGACCTAGAGTTCGAAAACAAAAGATAAGCTAAAAACAACAGGACAATAGTGTGAACTTTACAACTCAAATATTGAGGAAATATTTTAAAGTTATGAATATTTAATAACATTATTGATATTTCTCAATGAAATAAAAAATCCATCTGTTTATAGGAATATGTATCATATATATCCAAGTTAATGAATTGAGACTTCTAAGGTGACCAGTTACCCAAGAGAGGTATCATTATAAAAAGAAAAAAGAGACTATGGAGACAAGGGTATTTGTATCTATTGGTTTACAGTACTTAGAATATGGATCATAGTGTAAAGAGATTCCAAACTTAATGTGATAATATGGCACGCTTACTCAAGGGCAATGAGTGGAAATGTTCTCATTCTCAATCAAGCATAACTCATCATTTATGAATGCTGAGACGATATCCAGTACACATCTATACAGATAAGTTGAAAAGGAGGAATGAGTTATTCTGTTTGAAGTTCTCAAGAGATTGAACTTAATGTGATATAAATCTATTCTTGCAAAGGCTAATAATATTAGTAGTGAAATTTTACTAAAGACTTCAGGGAAAGGTGCAATTTATCTGTGAGGCAGAACTCAGCTAAATTCAATTAAACTAGATTTTTAAAAGATGTTTTTGGAGGCTCTCGGTGTATACCAAGGCTCTAAAACTCAATTACATGTAGGTAATAATGGCATCATGTGTTGGTTATCAGGAATGGTCATGGAGAAATTAAAAAATAATATATTGGCTATCTGTCATCTTAGGAAATATCATTACAATAGCATTCTATGTATAGCTGAATGATTCCTAAGTTTCACTTTTGCTTTCATTCAATAATGGGTCTAATAAAATTCACCTCAAGAAAGGAATTTAAAACAGATACTAAGGGCTCAAGTAGAAAGCAAATGTTTTGAGAATGATGATGGCAACAAATGTACAAATGTGCTTGACACAATGGATGTATGGATGGATTGTGATAAGAGTTAGATGAGTTTTAGATACATTTATTTTATAAATAAAATTATTTATAAAATAAAAAAAAATTTAAAGAAGAAAGGAATTTAGAAACCCCTTTGGTCTAGTATATCAGAATTTGACCTGCGCATTCATTTGTGCAGTCAAGACGCGAAGGAGAAATGGCAAGCAAAATTCTTCTCGCTTTTACTCCTTGTCCTTCATCTATGTTCATTCTAAAATATGGGGAGGAAAGGTAGGAGTAGATTTTTGTTTCCCCTAAGAAAAACAGCCCAGTGTCAACTTCCAAGTGTCTTAAAAAACTTTTCCCCAGATACAAAAGAGGGGGAAAAACAAAGCTTATCAAAAGACAAACGCTGTGAATCTGAGTAGGAAGATGACGAAGAAAACAGGGAATAATGGAATTCGTAAATTTTATGGAGGGGACTGATTTGAAAGGAAAGGTAGGGATTCCCCGATGGAGCCCAGGCTTTTGTTCTGGCAGTGATAGGCCCCTCACGCAGATCATCCCTCGAAAACAGAGCCATCTGAAGGCCAGACCCTGCAGGTGAGAAGAATAGGTCATCTACCTCAGGCTTTTAGAAGAGCTGTGAGAGTGGGAAGGGAAAAAAACTTGCCAGGAAAAGCAATCGAAAAGGCTATTGTCTACCGCTTGAGTCACTAGAAACATGCGCGCCTCACCTAGGACATGGAGGCAAGTTGGAGACAAACTCTGAGAGCCGCTGAGTGGAGCACACTTCAAAGGCAAGGAGCAGTGACAGACCCCGAAGCCAAAGAGAAGGCAGAAGGGTGTTTGAAGAGGAGAGGAGGCTCATATAAAGACTAAAGCTTGAGTTGGGCTTCTCTCTCTGGCCACTCAGGAAGCAGCACCCACCTGCCAACCTTGGTGAGTGAGTATTTACAACCCTGGAACGCCAACAGGGTCAGGTAAGTCTGCGGGTCAAGTAGATAGTCGGAACTTGTATTTCTTTTGTCCCTTTGCAGTTGCTCTCCGAGATAGGTTAAATTCTAATTACAGTGCCTAGCTTCTGTATGAGCAGAAGGTGGGCAGTCCATGTGCGCCCCGAGGCTTCCTCGCCTTTTCCCTGCCAGACACTCAGGTCTTCCATTGTGAATTGGGGCTGGTGTGCTCCGCAGCCCACTTGGAAAGCTCTCTGTGATGTTAAAGGAGACATTGCTGTTGGCGGTTTCCGTGAGAAGAAAAACACTTTACGGTTCAAAGGGGACAAATAGTGAGCATATTGCTATAGTATTTTTCTCTAGGAGCTCTTCTTGTGAGGATAATGCGACTCCAAAGGAATGTTAGTTTGAAGACGGCATTCCAACCTTTGAAATACCTATGTCTCAATTGTGAACGTTTCTTCATACTTGGGGACACACAGGGACACACACTCCCGTAGTAACGGGAGTGAATTTGGCCGGTTGGGGGTGGGGTTGGAGGGGAGGGGGCGGGTTGAGTGATGAGACCAACCAAACTGTTAGAACTTAGAATGGAAATGATGTTCAATGATTGGTTCTCTTGAAGCCTTGCTGGCCATCTGTGCAGAGATTTGAATACATTTCACATGTGACTAAAAGCCGGAGGAGGGTGAAAAATCTCCCAAATGTCATTCTGACTTCAGGGTGCCTGTAGAATGTGTTCTTGTATTCCCTTATGAAAATGCACTGCAACCATTCCAGATGCTCCTTCCTGAGAAATTAGCCTCATCACAAGGAAATGGGATGTGGACTCCGTTAGAGACTGTTCCCTGGAGAAGGGCATCAGGCTGTGTAAAGCGGCAGAGCAGTGGCGAAAGAGGAAGACCCAACCAGGTCGATTGGCTCAGTTGCTGCAGCAGTGATCTCAGACATAGCGATGCTAGTGAGGCCTGTGTAGGACTGGGCAGTGCTTCATTCTGTTGGACATAGAATCGGTGTTAACCTAGATGGAGCATATGTCAAGAAGTAATCATTTCATATTTTGATAGATTTTAAAATACAGAGCTCTATGATTTCTTTAGCGATACTTTTTGACTTGTGCTCATATATGTTCCTATATATGTACAAATACATATATAGGTGAGATTATATTGTTAATGCTATGTTTTCTTAAACAGACACATAAACGCCATTATATATTTGTATAAAGTTTTAATTTCCAAGATTCTTCAACATAGACTATCTCTTTGTACTTCATATTGATCCTACAAAGAGGTTCAATGACCGGTCTAAATGGACATTTAGTAAATGGCAAAGCCTCACAATCGGACTAATCAACAACACTGTGGTAAATGAATTGAAACTGTGAACGATTTCATTTTACCGTTATCCACAACTAACATCTACGGAAGCAGCAGTCAAGAAATCAAATGATGTGTTAGACACATCTGCTGCAAATGACCTCTTTAAGAGTATTGAAAGGCAAAGATGTCACTGGAAGGACTGGTGCGCCTGACTCACGCTGTTGTATTTTCAGTGGTCTCATGTACGTGAAAGATGGAACATGAATAAGGAAGAGAAGAAGGCTAGTTGTCTCGGAATTACGATGGTGAAGATTGTTGAAGACAATGGAATATGCCATGCATCTGTCTTCAAGAAAGCGCTGTCAGAATGTTCCTTAGAAGCAAGGGGGGATGTACTATGTTTCACATCATGTCGACATGTTATTAGGAGAGACTGGTCCCTGGAAAAGGATATCAGGCTTGGTAAGGCAGGTCAGGGAAAAAAAGATAAAGACTCTTGAGGAAATGGATTCATGCATGGTGGCAACGATGGACTCTAACATACCAACCATTGTGAGGATGACACAGGGCCGGGCAGTGTTTCAGAGGCCATAATGTCACTGTCCCTGGCCGGGGACTCAGTTTCCAGCATCCCTCCTCTAATGGGCCTTGTCCCACTGACCAGAAAACATTCAGATGAGGGATAGCATTCAGACAGTCAGAGAAAAGATTTGACTGAAACTAGTGGGTTTCTTGAGACAAGTATTTTGGCACCAAGAGGCCCCCAGCTAATCTGAGGGTTTAGTAGGAGGAGGAACTAGGCGTGTAATCTGACTCATGGTGGACCTTCCATCATTGGCTGGTTCTCCAGTGGGTCTTTCACTATTGGTTGGCTTTCTGAAGTGCACCTCCCCTTTCCAGCTTCGTGTTCCCTGACACCCTAGCCTTCATATTGTGCTCTTGTCACCAACACACACACACACACACACACACACACAGCTCTTGTCACCAACACACACACACACACA
>NW_022103915.1:24623656-24658717 GCF_000313985.2 Echinops telfairi
ACACACACACACACACACACACACACACACACACACACACTCTGTGCTCTTGTCACCAACACCCACCCATCCCCACCCACTCCACCCCACCCCGCCCCCAGGGTCCAATTCAGTCCATGGGGGTAGTTAACATTCTGTGTTTCCCTCACCTCCACCTTTTCACCAGCTGTCATCTCTTAGCTAGTATCCTTATCTATTGATAAGGGAATACATTTTATCTGCTTTTCACTTTCTTTTGTGCTGGGGAGCCCTGGGGGATGTATGCTCTCACCTCCCTTTCATTGCCACTCGCTTTCCCTTCACCCAATTCTGCCTGTTCGCTCCCAGCCACTCTGAGCGAGAGCGGGCTCAGTGGCACCTAAAAACGAAGTCGGACCAGCAGTGAAGTTCCCTGATTCCTGGTGAAGAGTGGTTTCCACGACAATGCTGTCCGTGGTTATGGTGAAGGTCAGGAGGATGAACTGATCTCGAAATCCGGTGACTGAAACATCAGGAATGGAGTTAGTTTTTAGGTCGGAGCAGTCCTCGTTGAGACTGAGATAAGTTGTGTAAGCGGCCAGGTATGATAATTTCGATATGTTCTATTTATAGTATACCATTTTTCACCATCACCTATTGCGCTGGTTCTTTTATGTTCTATTTTTTTACTGACTATTTATTTTCGACATGCAAACAGTCTTAGCAACCCAGGATTGATGAAGCTACAGGACTGCAAGTAGATAAGGGTGCCTGGGGGGCACAGCAGGGAAGGGAGGAGGTAAAGAGGAGTTGGTGTGAAGTTGGTCATGAAGAAAGAGATTGTGGTAGCAATTGTACAATTCTGCTTGACGTGGTTGATGTGACGTAACACAGATGACATGGCATCTGCATTAGCTCCCAATAAAATGGTTTTGAAAAAAATAAAGTCTTAGCTATCCTTTACACTAGTAATAAAAATACCGATGCAAGTTATTATATTATCAGTGTGTGGAACTATAATCTTGATTCATTCATTCTGTCAGTTCTCTAAAGAGTGGCAGAAACAATATAATACACGTCTGTCTTCCAGACGGATCTTTGTTGTTGTTGTTATGTGATCAGTGCCAATTCACAGCGTCCCTGTGCACGACAACAACACAAAGCGTGGCCTGGGCCTGTCCCATCCTCTCCATTGCTCTGCTTGAGCTCATTTTGAAAGCAAGACTGTCTGTTCATTAATAGTTTTCGATTGTTTCAGTACTTACAAAAAAAACAGATTAATGCTATTATTTCAAAGTTAAAACTTAATAGATTTTGTTGTTGTTGCTTGTTTTTTAAAACATTCAACTTTGCGCAATTGTGCATTGGGCTACTAACCCCAAGGTCAACAGTTTGAATCCACCAGTCATTCTGTGGGTGGACGAGAAAGCTTTCTGCTCTTGTAAAGATTTACAGATTCAGAAACAGAAAAGGGCAGTCCTACGGTGTCCTGTAGGGTCTCTATGAATTAGAATCAATTCAATGGCAGTGGGATTCTTTTGATACTCTCATTTATAAACATCTAATTAGGTCCCATAATGGAGAAAAGACAAAGTAAAAGACTTATATTTGGATTATTCAACCAGCATTCACTGTAGAGTCAGTAAAATAAATGGAAAGATGTCCACTTTATAACAAAAATTGTACAATCATAATCAAAACCAACCAAGTTGGCAATTAGGACATCTTTGAAACTCAAAATACAGTTGCCCAATAAGTCAGAGCTCACAGAGCCAGGTAATCGCCTCACTCTGAAGATGAGTACTCGGAAAGTTAAGGCTAGCACTCCAAATCTTCATCTTTAAAATCCTGTTGGTCCTATAAGTACTTTAGGATAATTGTGTATAGTCAATTGTGCACTGGGCTACTAAAGGCAGTTCTCACAATTGGAACATTTCTAATCTTGGAAAACAAGGAAAAGCTTGTATCCCAGGGGCCCCAGGCTGAGGTCCTATAACAAAGCAAGTCCCAAAGGCAGTGGCTGGCCCGAATTAGAAATGTGTTTCTCACATTACAGTTCAGCAGGTCCAGGTGGACTAAGTGCCGGTGCTTGTGTAGGTCATTGAGTGACACAGGTGGCTGTTTCACAGCCACGTTTCCATTCCCTGGATGCTGTGCTCAATCAGCCTTGCCAAAGCGGGGGCACTGCTCTGCTACACCTGGGTTACAGCTTAGAAGAAATGAAGAGGAGTGAGTCCCAAGCAAGTGTCTTTAAGGTGCTGACCCAGACATGACACATCAATTCCACTCCTCTCCAATTGCCTAGAACTTCATCATACAACCATTACTAGCTTCAAAGAGTGCTGGGAAATGTAGTTTGTAGATGGGAAGCCAGGCTCTGAAGAATGAGAAGAGTGTAGAGACAGAAGATGTAGGATGGAAGCGATTTGACCAATGACTAAAAATAATTAAAAGAACCTGGGCCCTAGGGGTAGCTCACAGTAGCTGCAGCATTTACCAAATGCAAAATAAATACATTTATTCAAGCACAGAGAGCAATAGAATCAAAGGTTCCAAATCAGTATATAATAACTTCGTATTAATGTTGGTACTAGTTGAGTTATTTGAAAATAGTAGCTCTCAAGTTGTTTTAGTCTATGTACCACTTTAGGGTCTAAGTTATGCAGGCTACAAAGATTTAGGTAGGCATTGGACTTGTTTCCAATGATAAGGTATGAAAGTAGTATCAGGTTTTCATGCAGGACACGTAGATTGGAGCAGTGTGCCATTTAAGTGACATGATTGGACAAATGAGCCATTTTAAGTAACTTTCCAAATAATTGAATGGGATCATTTTAAATTCTAGTTGAATTAATTTATACTCTCACTTAGTGTACAACTTATCGAGTTCCTAGTATGTGCCACAGCATGTGCTAAATACCTAGAGATGGTGAACAATTGAGGATCACTAGTCATAGTGCTTGCCCTGTAGAGAAGGTCTTTGCATTAGTGGCTCACATCACAGTGAACTTGATGTGTTTTATTCTTCTATGATACTATGGTGTGCTATCATTAATGTCTTTATCCAGCACTTGTTATGTGCCAATAACAACATCACGATATTTGTATTAGGGCTCACGTTGTATCTTCTAACAAGCCAATGGAGAAGGTCAAATTTTCTGAATTACCCAGAAGAGGCAATTGAATTGCCAGGAGCTTAGGTAACGTGCTCAAGGTCACACAGCCTGGTCTAGATTTAAACACAAGGCTCTTATTTATTCTGCTTCTACTTTCTTTCTTCAACAATATTTTTTCAAGCAACTTCTATGGGTCAAGCAGTGAGTCAAATGGTTTAAAACCATTTTACCTCCTTTTCACTTACAGCAATCCTACAACGTGGACATAATCTCTCCCATTTGTAGCTGGTGCAACTGGGACTTGGGAGGTGAAGCCAGTGACAGAGCTGTGAGTGGAACAGACAGGGCTCAAATGCAGAGCAGTGTCCTTTCCGCTTGAATCCTGCCTTTCCTCCTACTTGGTGAAGCTGCCACCTCCCGTTCTCCACCATAGACGGCGTGCAGGTGTGATTAACCTCTTTCCTCCACACTTCCCGTACCATGCCTTGATCCTTGGCTGTCTTTATTGGGTTCTCTAGAGGAGCAAACTTGGTGAGATGTACAAAGGCAGTCTCCAGGGTCCCAACTGTGGCTGAATTTGTCTTTAAGGCTATAGGTATGTTGAAGCAGGTGTTTAAGGTTCTTAGCTTTAATTTAGTGGGGGGAAAGGGGTTTGAGCAATTTCACTGATTTACAAGCTGCATGTGTAGTAAATGCAGGTGACTGTGACAAAGAATGCGTCCGGTGTAGGGGCTGGTTCAATCATTTTAAAGCTAGGGGAAATTTACATAACAATAAAGGAAAAGTATGAATTATCTTGGAAAATGATCGAATAATATTCCATATGAAGCCATAACGGATGGGTGGTGTGATGGGTATATGCTGGGCTACTAACCACAAGGTCAGCCCTTTGAAACCACCAGCCACTCAGAGGGAGAAAAGAAAGGCCTTCTACTCTCATAGAGTCACAGGCTTGGAACCCCTGGGGCAGTTCTACCCCGTCTGCTAGGGGTGCTCCAAGGTAGAATCAACTCCAGGGCAGTGAGGCTCTGAGACTCGCAGTCTCAGAACTGCACAGGGTATAGTTCCACTGTGCTCTAGACAGTCACCATGAGTCACAATCGACTCAAGGGTCGTCATTGTTTCCAGCATGTGCCCTGGGTGATGCAAATGGTTAATGCACTTGGTGGCTAACTTGAAAATTGATGGATCAAGTCCACCCACCAGCACCCTGGAAGAAAGACCTGACAAGTTACTTCTAGAAAAGCAGTTGTTGAAAACCCTCGGAAGCACAGTTCTGCTTTGACACAGCATCATTGTAGTCAGAAGCTTTTGTTTCTTGGTATAAGCTCGTGATAGTGTAAAAGTCAACACGGCAGACAACATCTCTGTTCTCATGGAACTTTTATTTTAAATATTGAGCACGGACAAAATGTAGACAACTGCCTACTATAATTTCCAATAGTGATAACCAAAGCCAGACTCACGCTATTGAGTCAATCCTGCGTCTTGGCAATGCCAAGAGTCAGAGTAGAATTGCCCCTGTGGGTCTCTGAGACGGTACACCTTGACAGGAGTGGAAACCCTGGTTCTTCCTACTCAAATGTGAGCTAGGCTGTGAAAACAAACAAACAAACCACAAATTGAAGTGATGGTCTATGCAAACTAATTTTCTACTAGGATGATTAAGGCCCCTCTGATAAGGTGACCTTGAACTTAAAAACAGGATGAAATAAATAACAGAGAAGAGCATTCCAGGCGTGGGAGCTAGAATAATAATGACCTTGGGATAGACAGTAGCTCCTTGAGAAAGAGAAAGAAGTGCATGGGGGCTGGAGCAGAGCTGAAGTGGCAGGAGGTTATGTGGGAAAAGTGTTCAGCGGGCAACGTGATATTGGACATTGTAAGCACCAGTAATAATTCTGTGTTTTATTCTAAGGGTGACAGAAGGCTGACAAAAGGCTTTGAGTTTAAACATGAGAATTTAAAATACCGTTTTTGCTACTCCGATGAGACCAGACCACAAAGAGGCCAGTTAGAAGGTTTGTTTCACCACTAGGTAGGAGAAAAATCATTGTTTTCACATAGAAATCTTTAAGAAAGTGCTCTTGTCAGTCTTTCCCACACTTCTTTGACTAGTGGGTCATTCATGAATTCTTCACTAGCAGTAAGTGCAGAAATGTCACAATTTACTTGGACTAATGATTTGGGGATGGAATAGATGATGGGGATTCAACCCTTGCTGTCATAATACATAGATAAACATGTAAGGCTTCGTCTATTTTATGGGCTGCAGCAGGATCTCAAACCAAACAAATGAAAACAAATGCAATAACTTCTTTGGAGACTTTAGGGGAGCTACTTATCCCCCCACCCACCCACCATGGCAATCCTGTTTCCAAATACAGTTGTCCACCAGTTCATAATACAGAGATATTGAATATTTTAAGGCTGCTTATAAGGAAAGTGAATATTTGCTTGCGTCTTATGTGACAGGTGATATGCTGGTCTATTTCTATATGTGAGAACGGATTTAGACTTCCTACAAATTATTTCTAAATCCATTTTGCAGAGCAGCAAGTTGGTCCTAATTCAATTGATGAAAACTACACCAACATTTTTTTCATTCTTCAAAGTCCATATACATTCCTTTGACATTATAAGAATCAAATGAAAATCTCTTTGTAGCCAGAGTTGGATCAGCTTATGTGAGCGCCCCCACCCCCAGCTCCATTTTTTAAAAAAAAAATATTTTTCCCCAGCCCCTTTTTAAAAAAGATTCAGAATGATAGCTTTCCTAGATTTTGAAAACTGGATCTTATTTTCAGCTCCCATGGGAGAACAGGCAATAGGAAAAACAATCATCTTTAAATTGAACCAATAAAGATCAGAAGTGCTATATCACCAAGAAGCAGACCCCAGCGGCAGCATCTCCTCTTTTTGACATGTCACAGATAGTAAAGACAATGCCCACTTATTTAAAGACAGCTTTGGTGGGAAGAGGGTGCTCTTTTGTTGATAGGGAAGTGCTCATCTCTTTTTGAGATGAGTATTCTGAGAGAAAAAGTCCAGGAAAATACAGAGCCTAGGAGGGAGCCCTGTGGGTTAGTAGTAGATAAGTGGTAGGCAACTAACTGAAAGGTTGGCAGGTCGAACCCACCTGTGCCTCTGGGGCTGAAGGAGATGTGGCAGTCTGTTTCTGTAAAGATAGGTAGCCTCGGAAGCCCTGTGGCTGTTCTAGTCTGCCTCAGAAGGGAGCAGTGATTCAGCAGCAACTGGTTATGTAATGGGTTTCTCCTAGAGGTAAGTTATACATGCCTATCGTTTTGGAGTATTGTCTTTGTGTTTTTCACTTCTGTCTCTCCATGTGTATGCTGCGTGGATAACTGACCAAACTGCAAAGGTGTGAAATGAGGTGATTTGAAGACTCCCTTTGATTCCCAGGCTGTGCTCCTGCGCATGCACTGTGATGGGCTTTTGGACATCAGCTTAGGTTGGGGCTAAGTGGGAAGACAATCTCAGCAGTAATGACAAATATGACATGGTGGCAAGGCGGTTAGAGTATGTACTTGAAGCATTTTCCCCCAAAATAACTATACTTTTTATGAAGGCCAGTCATAAAGAAGTAAAGGGAACTATAGCAACCGTTGATTTGCTATGCAGTGGAAACGCTCGGGCTCTCTCACCAGTTCGGAGACGGAATTTACTTTGTTTTGTTGTTTCTTTTTCTCCCAAATGCCTCTTGGACCGATGTGTGGAACTAAGAATAAATATAAAAACGCTGCGAGTGTTTTCGGACATCCAGATTTTTCATTTATCCACAGTCATGAGGGGCAAAGGAGATGGTTAGCCATTGAATGTGTACTTCTAAAGAAACGGAGTAGTGGTGTAGAAAACACGATAATTCCACCAGGGCCTTGATTGATCTGCATTTGCATAATCAGGACTAAAGGATAGTCGTAGTTATTCTTCCAAATAACTTTTATCTGTGCTACCAGAAAACAATGAAACATTGACTCACGACTTCCTGAACATGTTCATTTCTACCCTCTGGCAGAACTTCTAATAAGTGAACTGATCAGAAAGTAGCGGAGGAAACTAGACAGAAAGAGAAACAAGGAATCTGGGTTAATTTCCAAACTGAATAATCAGCTTCCTCCTAAAAAAGAGAATTGGCACGGCTGTATGGCAGGTTCCATGATGCCTTCATTCCCATTGTGGCAGCCGTATGTGAGCTGGCAAGAAGGACCCGCAATGCTATGGATCAACATAATCATTTCTCAAAGGCCCCCATTTAACTCCCTATAATTTAAGATTACACAGCTCTACTTGTCCTGCATACATCCTCTTCCGTGTTGAGTCTACAACTTTGCTTGAGAACCTAACAAGAATGGCTCTGAATGGCGTGTTCACATGGAATGCTTTATAGTTGGTGCCATACTTGGGAATTTGCAAGCTTGGCCGGGGGGATAAAAACCTGTCTTCTCTCTCTTCATCTTGGAAAAACTTGGCTCCCAGCACAGTGGCCCATTCCATTGATTCTGTCCTTCAGCCGTTTTTGTTTTTTTTCTTTCACGGATAAAAAAAATATTCCTGCCCAGTTTGGGTTGGTAGAAGGCAAAGACCAGGATTTAGTAGCCTAGACACTTCCTGAGAATACAGTCTTCTAATCCCTAGACATGCCTTCAGGGCTGCTGTTAATACACTGATTTTAAAAAATTAGGAAATGGGACTCAGCGTTTCAATGATAGGCACAAGGTCGCCCAGGAGAACCAAAATATGACCCCAAGCTGCTCTGGTATGAAAGATTATGCTCTTTCTACTGTAGCAGGCCGCCTGCCAGATTTATAGCAAGGGAAGTCAGCACCAATAGGTAAAGAGCGTTAATGTTGTCTTCACGAACAGGGCAGGCCTATAGCAAGTGTTAAATAAATATTTCTTGAATGAAAAAATATTGCTAAGCCAGTGGTTTCAGGATGTAGTTTTCTTCTTTAAATTGAATTTTCAATCATGAAAATTTACTCTTCTGTAATGAGAGGAAGGGAAAAGAGAGTTGCTCTCTTAAAAAAAGTCTGCAAGGGAGTTTCTGATGAGGAATGTTCTTCAAATGTCAAAACATCACTATTAACACTAGATCACTGGTTGTTGCTTTAGTGGATTCAGCTCTTAGAATGGTCAGTGTCACATGGTGACCTTGTAATTCTCTTCTCCTTGAACTTTCCATCTGTAAGCAGATTTAAGCCCTGTCACCCAGCCAGTAGAATGAGATGTTCTAAGGAATAAAGAGATGTAAAGTACACTGAGAGTGTTGGTGGAAAGGCCTGGGTGTACAGAACATTATTCTAAGTTGCAAGCCAGTACACATTCAATAATTATTTGATTCATAGCCCACGAGGCTATAAACACATTACAGAGAAGTAGAGAAGAAAAAGAAATAATTTGCAATGTGCATCCAGACCTTGACATATTGTGATTGCATACTCAAAATTTTACAGTGGGAAAAAAGTCAGTTGGTGTCTTTTTAAATGAGAGACAGGGAGCCGTATCTAATCCTTGGGTCTCAGGTATGAGGTCAAAGTAGTACCCATAGGCTCTTGACATTTGGTTAAAAATGCTTTTGGAAAGCAAATCTACTTTCTAGTCTGTAGATTTCTAGTTTCAGAGATGTGGCCTTGTGAAAAATATGAAAGCCAGAAATATAGCTCGACAAATCTAACATATGGTTTGGGGGCAAAAACATTCATGCCCTATGCCATACCATTGCTTTCACGAGAGCTGTCCTACTGTCTTTGGTGTCCCCCAGCCTTTGGGTCCTTGGCCATTTGAAAGAAGGCAGACACTGAATGTGAGAAACACAGAAAGGGATTTCGTTATCTGCACAAACAAAAAGCAGCTCCGGGTCTCATGATAAAAATACCATGGCCTCCCCAAACTAGGGGCACCTGGGTCTTTGTGGGAGGACTGGTGGTATAGTGGGTTACATGGTAAGCTGATCATTGCAAGGTCAGCAGTTTGAAACCACCAGCTGCTCTGAGGGAGAAAGTTGAGGCTGTCTACTTCAGGTAAAAGGGACAGTCTCTCAAATCCACAGGGGCAATTGCACTCTGTTGTACAGGGTCACTATGAATCAGAGTCAACTCTATGACAGTGAGAATCTTTTATCCCTGAGACTTGTAGGATGCTAATGTCTTATTGCTTTTCTCTTGCCTTTAATCCAGTGGTTCTCAACCTTCCTAATGCCGTGACCCTTTAATACAGTTCCTCATGTTGTGGAGACCCAAAACCATAAAATTATTTTCATTGCTACTTCATAACTGTCATTTTGCTACTGTTATGAATCTGGCAACCCCTGTGAAAGGGTTGACCCCCAAAAGGGTTGAGACCCACAGGTTGAGAACTACTGCTTTAATCCATCTCTGTCCTTAACAGAAGTCCAGTTGTTGCATTTCATTCTCCTGGATGTTCTCTAGATGCACCCTTGCTTCCAAAGTGGGTCTGGAGAGGATGGTGCATCAGACAATGTGTTCCTTTCTGAGGATTCTTGGCTCTGGTACCCTGTTTCCCTGAAAGTAAGACATCCCCTGAAAACAAGACCTACTTACAGTTTTGCGTCTCACTGAAATATAAGGCGTCTCACTGAAATATAAGGCGTCCCCCTGGAAATAAGACCTCCCCCAAAATAAGGCCCCCCCAAAGCTACCGTAACTCTGGACTCTGGACCGTAGCGGCAGGCACTGCCATGTAGCTCACTTTTGGCTGCAGTGCAGCCGGAGAGACAGGAAGTCTGAGGTCTCTTTTAATAAAACAATAAACAATAGATGTGTACCGTATTCTTCTTCATGGAACAATAAGACATCCCCTGAAAATAAGACCTAGCACAACTTTGGGAGCAAAACTTAATATAAGACACTGTCTTGTTTTCGAGGAAGCAGGGTACTAGTTGGGAGACACTGGTGTATGGACTGCTTAAGGGCTCCCCAAGCTAGAAGGTCACTACCATTACTCTTTGCAGAAAGGATTTGCAATAGGAGGTTGATGACCAGGACTTGCAAGAAAGAAGAATCAGATCATAGACAGGGGGGGTAGTAGAGTAATATCCCCAGCAGAAAGTAGTCGAAAAAGGGATATAGTCTTAAGGGTTTCATCCAGAACAGGGTGTCGAATAGAACTTTCTGAGTCAACGCGATGACAGTGGGGTTGGTCTTTTTTGGTTATGATGACTAAAACCCTGACCTAACCCATTGCTAAGTCAATTCCAACTCCTAGTGGCCATCTGGGACCGAGTAGAACTGCTCTATGGGATTCCCAATCTTTACAGAAACAGACTGCCTCAACTCTCTCCCTCCGGATAGCGGGTGGGTTTGAACTGCTGACCTTTTGGTTAACAGCTGGATGCTTAACCCACAGTATCACCTGGCTCCTCTTTGTGATGATGGAAATTTTTATAGACACAGATTTATTTTAAAGGTATTGGTTTATTCAATTGGGGGGACTCACAAATATAAATCCTATAGTCCAAATGGTAGGCTGGAAATTACAGCAAGGTGTCTATTTACCTAATAGTTTCCTCTCCAGATGTATTAGTTTTGCTTCTTAAGGCGATTTAGATGGGGCCCACCTCCCTTATGGAGAGTGACATGCTTTTCTTAAGGCTTACTGATTAAATAGTTAACCTCATGTGAATCCTTTCATATCAACATCTATAGATGTGTTGGACCACCTTGCAAGATAGTCCAGCAACATGACACATAAAATGACCATCAGAGCTACTTAAAAGATGTTCTGTCTTTACTGGCTGTCTGATCTGTGTCACAACTATTCACTTTGGTATTTATAACAACAGTGCAGTCCTAGACAATACATCCATGAATTGCTACAGCTGTGTTCCAATAAAGCTTCATATATGAATACGGAAATAAGAATTTCATATAATTTCTCGTGTCTAAAACATACTCTTTGGTACTTCACAAGCACCGAAAAGTAGACAACCTTATTCTTAGGCTGTGGGTTTTAGAAAGTCTGAGGAACAGAATATATTTGGCCCATGGATCATAGTTTGCCTGCCCTTGGGAAGAGAGAAAATGCTTATGATAAAATGCAGCTAAAAAGTCTTTCTGAAAGCTGATGGTGCCCAGCTATCAAAAGATATAGCATCTGGGGTCTTAAAGGCTTAAAGATAAACAAGCAGCCATCTAGCTGAGAAGCAACAAAGCCCACATGAAAGAAGCACACCAGCCTGTGTGATCACGAAGTGTCAATGGGATCAGGTATCAGGCATCAAAGAACAAAAAAGCATATCATTGTGAATGAGAGGGAGTGCGGAGTGGGGACCCAAAGCCCATCTGTAGACAACTGGACATCACTTACAGAAGGGTCACGGGGAGGAGACGAGCCAGTCAGGGTGCAGTGTAGCAATGATGAAACATGCAACTTTCCTCTAGTTCTTTAATGCTTCATCCCCCCACTCCCCACCCCCTACCCAGCTTCCCAACTATCATGATCCCAATTCTAATGTACAAATCCGGATAGACCAGAGGCAAGTACACTGGTACAGATAGGAACTGGAAACACAGGGAATCCAGTACAGATGAACCCCTCAGGACCAGTGGTAAGAGTGGCGATATCTGAAGGGTGGAGGGAAGGTGGGGTAGAAAGGGGGAACCAATCACAAATATCTACATATAATCCCTCCCTGGGGGACAGACAACAGAAAAGTGGGTGAAAAGAGAGGTCAGACAGTGTAAGACATGACAAAATAATAATAATTTTAAATTATCAAGGGTTCGTGAGGAAGATGGGGCAGGGAGGGAGTAGAAAAAAGATGATACCAAGGGCTCAAGTAGAAAGAAAATGTTTTGAGAATGATGATGGCAACAAATGTGCTTGACACAATGGATGTATCTCTGGATTGTGATAAGAGTTGTATGAGCTCCCAATAAAATGATTTTTTTAAAAAAAAAGTCTGAATAATTTAGTAGGTCTGTGACATTCTCTCATGTGTGAGTGTGTACAGTGTATATATGATAGTATTCTTTATTTTTAGATTTCTAAAATTTTTCCAAGTTTCTGTCATCAAAAATTATAATGAACATCTGTGTTCATAAAGGCCTTACCTTTATTGTAGATTATTATGCAGATTTGAAAGTATAAATATCTCAGGACTATCGATATGTTGCTACTTTGCTTTCCAAAACGTTGTACAAGGTATATTCCACAACAGCTTTCAGTAGTCTTTTCAAATTTCTAGGAATTCACCCATGTTGGTAGCGCCCCATCTACATTATGAAGGATGAATTTTCCTTTAAGAAGTCCTACAAATTAACTTTTGAAGACTGGTAGAATATCCAAGCTGAAACTTTCTAAATAAACTACACAAGCATTATTTATTAAACTAAAAATCTCCACTACAGATGCTACTTTCTGCTAAAAAAATTATGTGAAAAAACAATTTTACTTGAAATATTGGAAAGTTGCACTTATGTGACACACATGTGTATGGATAACTTAAGTTTATAAATATAGGTGAGGTTATATCATGAGTCAGAGGAGGGCCGGTCTTTTCTGAAGAACTTAAAGAAGAGCTCAGATAAAATTTGCTTCTAATGGTTTAGATACACCAAAACCAAACAAACAAAAACTTCCACTGGCCTTGCAGCTCACAGCGACCCTGTTCAAGGTTTCCAAGGCTATGAATCTTTTTTTTATGTTCCACTGTGTGGTTAATAAAAATCTATAGATAACTTAAGGAAGAGTGGGATCCAGGAGCAGTTGTTCAAATGGAACAAAATCTAAAATCTGGGAAGGTGTATCAGGGTTGTAACCGCCTACCATACGTATGTAATCTGTACACTGAGTAAATAATCAGAGAAGCTGGGTTAGAAGCAGGCTGTTGAGGAATGTGCTGTATGCAGAGGACACAACCTTGCTTTCTGAAAGTGAGGACTTGAAGCACTTGCTGATGAAGATCAAGGTTGCACCTTTCAGTACAGATTACAAGTCAATGCAAAGACCCAAATCCTCACTGGACCTGTAGGTAACATCATGGTAAATGGAGAAAAGATTGAAGTTGTCAAGGATTTTGTCTTGCTTGGATCCACAGTCAATGTTCATGGAGAAGCACCAGTCAAGTGGTCAAAGCACTGCATTGGGTAAGTCTGCTGCACAAGACCTCTTTAAAGTGTTGAAAAGCCAGGAGGTTACTTTGAGGACTAAGCTGTAAGGCGACAGATCTTGGTGGCAGCAGAAAGCCTCCTCTTTCTCCCATGGAGTGGCTCACATTGCCGTTAGCAGTCTAAAGTTTGCCAAACAGTGTAATTAACACACAGTTCTTTGAAATCAGGACCTCTGTGTAGGTTCAAATAATATTTGCCTTGTATCTCTGAGGAAGCTTCAAGAAGTTCACAGAAAAAAATCCACTATCTTTAAAAAAAAATCATTTTATTGGGGGCTCTTACAGCTCTTATAACATTCCATACATCAACTATATAGAGCATATTTGTATATACGTTGCCATCATCATTTTCTAAACTTTATATTTGAGCCCTTGATATCAGCTCCTCTTTTTCCCCTCCATCTTTAATTCCACTTTTCTTTGAACTCTTTTTGGGGGTAGTATATAATTCCTTATTGAGAATGGAAGAGCGAGTAACAAGAGAAACATAATAGTATTGCTGGCTGGCATTGAAGGCTTTGTATTGGTGTGGGTGGGAGGGGCTATTATTGGAGAGATAAGTAAAGGGTTAGATCCTAAGGGGAGAAGACCTGGGCAATAAACATAATGCAACGAGACGGTGAGTCTGAAATTGAGGTCACTAAGTTCTTTTATATCGCTGATTCTAACTTTGTTTCCCAGAAGAGGGTAAAGTTAGTAAAATCATGCACCTGTAGCTACGTAAGAATGACTTGAGTCGTGTCTTGCTACTATATAAAAATTCAGCAAGTAGATGGCTTGAAAAAACAGAAATTTATTTTCCCACAGTTTAGGAGGCTGTAAGTCTGAATTTAGGAGTCTCTGGAGAGGAGTCTCTGGGGAGAGGTCCTTGTCTCTTTCAGGCTTCTGCTCTTGGGCAATCTTCATGTGACGAGGACTTCTCCCATATTTACTTTCTCTCATTTGCTTGATTGCAATGGATGTCAAAATAGATGAACTCAAAACACACCCTATACTAATCCTGCCTAAAAAACATAACACATGTCAACCCATTCCTAAACTCTAAACAGCATTGTAAATACAGACAGGGTACAGAGGTTAGGATTTACAATACACATTTTTAAAAATAATTTTATTGGGGGCTCGTACAACTCTTATCACAAGCCATACATCCATCCAATTGTGTCAAGCACATTTGTACATTTGTTGTCATCATCATTCTCAAAACATTTGCTTTCTACTTGAGCCCTTGGTATCAGCTCCTCATTTTTTCCCCTCATTTTTTTTTTTCAGGGCAGAATTCAAGCCATGACATTTGGCCCTAAAAATGCTTGTCCTTATGAAATGCAAATCACATTAACCCATTACATCATCCTAAACATCTTAAATCAACCAGTCCCCAATCTCATCATCTGAATTAAATAGGGGTTGGACTGATAACTGAAAGGGCAGCAATTCAAAACCACTAGTCACTCTGAGGAAGACAGGCGAGGCTTTCTACTCCTACAAAGAGTTCTAGTCATGGTTTTCCTTAGGGGTGTTGAGTTTATTTTAATGGTGGTGGGAAATTTTTGGAGAGGGCTATCAATAATGGTCATACAGCATGAAAAGTATAATCGTTGGCACTGGATTATGCATGTAGAAGTTGTTGAGTTGGAGACTGTCTAGTTGTATATATATTTACCACAGATGAACAAAAAACAGTCACACAAATAATAATGAGTACAAGGACAAAAAGTGTCCTAAAACTGATTGTGGTAATGCTTGTAAAACTTCTTGATATGTATGAACTATTAAAGTGTATGCTATGTGGATGAAGTGTCAAGAAACCTATTATAAAAAACAAGTTACAGTCACGGAAACCCACAGGGACCACTCTGCTCTCTGTAAGGTTGCTCACGATGGGCAGTTTTGACTCGATGGCAGTGAATTTGGTTTTGATGGAGACTTTACATATGTTCTATTTTGGGGTACACGACCTCTTCACCTGCAATCCTTTAAAATGTAGAATTGAAATTGTCCATGTACAAAGTACAACGGTGAAGCAGTTGTAAAGTGTTTCATTCAAAATGAGATGCCCATATACACTTGGGTATAAGCTGACCCGAGTATCAGCTGAGGCACCTAATTTTACCACAAAAACTACATTAAAAATCTGCTGAAAAACTTGGCTTACACATGACTATATCTCAGGGAGGTTCAGGAGAGTACAGGGGAAGTTGGGCAAAATGGGGAGCTAATAATAATGAGCACAAGTCAGAAGAAACTGTTCAAAAATTGATTGTGGTGATGATTGGACACCTCATTTTAATATGATTAAACCATGGAATTTTATGTGAATTATGTTAAAATTATGTTTTAAAATTGGGAATTATATTTTTTAAATGGGATAAATCAGAGGGAAAAAATAAAGGGCAACAAGCAAGTCCAATGTACAGCAGAACAATATATACTAGCATTCATGACTTGAAAATAATCCTCTGGTTTGAGACCATCCAGAGTCCAGCTGTCCGCACCCTTTACCTTCCAGGTGGATGTCCCTCGTCCCTGAGCTTCAGCTTCAGCCCCGCCTTCCATGACCACTGGGAAGGAAACCCTGCTCCCTTCGCCTTGGCTGGCCCCATCCTCCTAGCCTGTCTGAGTGGTGACCCCAGCAGGCTCCGTCTTTGTGCCCCTGTGCATGGCAGTCCAGACCCCTCGGCTTTGGACTGTGGTCCCACCACCCAGGGCCCGGTGAATGGCAGCGTTACACTCTGGAAGCACGCTGGTGAAGAGCTGAATCTTTTAAATATAGGAGGTTGTGATTTCACCATTTGAAACCTATTAAGCCCTGCTTCCCACGTCCTTCCAACAATCCTTCCGAGCTCCAAACTGTGACAGGGATGGCCCTTTTCTTGGAAGACAACAGATGTAGCTTCTTTGACTTTTTTCCTGCCTGAAAAAATCCAAGACCCAGACAGTGCCCTTGCCTTTTGTTCTTTCTCTGTCCTTCTGTCTCAGTGGATGGGCTTTCTCCTGAGGTCATTGGTGAGCTCCATCAGTCACAGGGGTAAACGCTTCCACAAAAGCGTCTGTAGCCGTGTTCTCGGTGAAAATTCTAGGACACACAGCCTTAGTTTGTGTAATGGAATTTTCCAAATCTCTAAGTTTTGCTTAATTTTGCCCAGTTCTTTAGGTCCATCTTCCCTCCAACAATGTAAGTGGCAAGGGGGAGACCATCTAGCCTTGTTAAGATCTTGATTAGAAATCTCCTCAGCCTGATCTCCAAGTTCATCACAAATTTAAAAAACTAATTCAGATAAGTTCCTTGGTACTACCTAAAAAGCACCACCTTTCCTCCATTATCAAATCACATGTCCAAATTTTTCTTTTTCAAACCTCACCAGGAGCACATGAACAATTCTAGCAAGCTCCCTAGTGCTTGGCACTATAAATTTTTTATAAAGACTTTCTCTTATAATGCTCCTTACTGCCTTCTGAGCTTGCACTCAAAATTCCTTTTGAGATATATAATAGTCTCTACAAATAATTTCTTCAAAGCAATCTAGACTGCTACTAGTAGACACCCTAAAATGCTTCCATCCTTCCACCATTACCCAACTCTAAAACCACTTCCACATTGGAGGTGTTTGTTAGAGAAGCACCCTCACATTTCAGTACCAAATTGTTTCAGCAAATCCAATGTAAAGGCAAGTGGCAGTCACCACACACTATTTATTTTCCCACAGGTCTAGACAGCCCTCTCACTGCTGTTCTGCTACAAAGAAAGAGCCAAAGATCACTCATAAGCCAAGTATTCCTATCTTGGTTTCCTCCTTTCACTGTCTGGTGCTACCAGCTTGGGATATCTTCTTACAGTCATACGATTGGTATCTACTATCCAGAAAAAGCCTCCAGACAGGAATTTGCACCATTTAATTAGAGAAGGTCATTGCACTAATCCTCAGCTGGGATGGGGGTGGGCAGAGGTACAACTGGCAGACGGCAAGGCTAATTTTGCCATGTGGCATGCAAGGGCATGTGGCTAGCCAATGGACCCCACCTTCTCTAACCCCCTAGCCTATAATCTTTGGTTGTGATGAGGTGTTTAGAGAGGAAAGCACGTACGCTAAAAGCTGTTGTGGGGTTAAGTATGTATTCAAAAGCGAGTCTTCAGCTTTCCTTGTCGTAAAGCATTTCAGAATGCCATTGACAGCCTTGCTCTGTGATTCCCTCCTCTCTGCCTGGTGAGATTGTGTGTGTGTGTACGCGAGCGTGCCCTTGGCAACCTCACAGTTACCCCTCATAAGCATGTTGCAGTGGGGACACGTATTACATTATGTATTGGGCAAAGTTATAAAAAGGAGGGAGGGAGGGGAGTTGGCTGAACTGAGCAAAATAAAGGAAGAATTGTTGATAAAGAACCCAAATTGCTACCTGTCAAATACTACTCATGTGGTGAACACATTTGTCACTGGATTGAAATATTAGATTATTGGATGTATTTTAAGGAAGATTAAATTTGTCTTATATTTAAGGAAGCAGGCTTAGACACAGGGTATGCATGGATATTTGGGGTGGAAAATCAGGATGCCTTTTAATAAATATTAAGTTCTCATGTTCCCTAAATGTTCTCTATTTGGAAGTGATATAAACACATGTTTGATGATAAAGTTAGGAAACATTTTACTTTAGCATAATTGACTTAGTGTAACAATGACTTGAAAATACCATTGCCTACTTATGGTAATAATGATCATGGTAATTATTATAGCTATCCTTTATTGTTCACTTATTTTGTGTCAATTATTGTGCTAAGCATTTGCATGCATTGTATCATCTAAGACATACCACCATCTTGCAAATAGAGATTGCTATGTTTTACTGTATTTACTTTACAGATGTCTATGGCTTGATGGCAGTGGGTTTGTTTGGTTGTTTTATTTTACTACTCAGTGGGAGTGTTTGTGGTGGTAGTTTTGTGGTGGAATTCTTGCCTTCATGTAGGAGACTTGGGTTCAATTTCTGCCAGCACATCTTTTTTTAAAAATCATTTTACTGGGGGTCTTACAGCTTTTATAACAGTCTATAAATCAATTGTATCAACAGTTCATATATCAATATCAATTGTAGCAATTGTATATATGTTGCCATTATCATTTCCAAAACATTCTCTACTTTAGCCCTTGGTGTAAGCTCCTCTTTCTCCCCTCCCTCCCACACCCTTCCACTCCTGTGAATCTTTGATCAATTATATATTGTTATTATTATTTCTTATCTTACACTGTCCGTTTTCTCCCTTCACCCACATGTCTGTTATTCGTCCCCTTCAGGGTGGTGGTGGTGGGGGCTATACATCCAACCTTCCGATGGGTTCCCCTTTCTCCCCCTTCCCCCTCCCCGGCCATCCCCCTACCCTCCTGATATCACTACTCCCACTACTGTTCCTGAGGGGTTATGTGTCCTGAATACCATGTGTCAAGTGCTCTTATCTGTAACAATGTGTGTTCGCTAATCTAGCCAGATTTTTAAGGTAGGGCTGGGTCATGGTGGGGTGGGGGGAAGAAACATTCAGGAAATAAAAGAATAATGTGTGTTTCATTCCTGCTATACTGCATCTTGGTTGAATCATCCCTTCCTTATAATCCTTCTGTGGGGGGATGTCCAATTGTCCACAGATGGGCTTTGGGTCTCCACTCCAAACCCTTTGCATCAATATAGTTGTTTGTTTTAAGTCTTTTGATACCTGATACCTGATCCTGCCAACACTTCATAATTACACAGGCTGGTGTGCTTCTTCTATGTGTGTTTATTTGCTTTCCTGATGGATGGTTGCTTGTTTAACATTAAGTATTTAAGACCCTACACATACCATTCACTCTCTTCACCACATTTGCTTATGCACTCATTTTATTTTCAGTGATTGTGTCAGGAAGGTGAGTATCAAAGAGTGCCAGGTTATTAGAACAAAGTGTTCTGTTAAGGAAGGCCTTTGAGTAGAGGTCCAAAGTCTGTCTGTTATCTTAATACTTCACATATAAATATATGTACATTGGCCTATATTCCTTTCATTTTAAATTAGTATATTTACATGTATTCATGTACAGTGAACCATCGTTTATCGTGGTTAATCGGTTCTAGACCCTACCATGATAAATGAAATTCCGCGAAGTAGGATTCCTTATTTGTAAATCAAATATTTTCGTAGTTAGAGCATAGAGAACCTGAAAAAACACCCTTTAGTCACCATTACACTCGTATTACCCAATTTATTAAACGTAAAAGGGAAAATACAGTAAAACATTTTGGATGTTACAATTATCATTTATTATTTATTTTATTATTTATGGCATCTAGTTTACAGTATTACATATTTCACATACAGTATTATTATACATAGTTCTTAAAAGTACTGTAATCAATAGCCTATGAAATGACTTAAGGGATGTACTCTACAGGTGGGTCTCCGTCTTTTTCCTCTGAAGGAGCGAGTGTAGGCAGTGGGTGCTGTTACGCAAAAACCGCGATAGAGTGAAGCCGCGGAAGTCAAAGCGTGAAGTGGCGAGGGTTCACTGTATATAGCTATAACCTCTATAAATAGCTTTTACTTCCTATTTCTTTCCTCTATTTCCTTTCACCTTCCTCCTATCCTGCTATCATGGTCACCCTCCTTCGGCTCTCAGTATTGCCTCTCAGATACATTGCACTTGATTGAATCCCATCAGGCATTATAAACCCTCGTCACCATCAATTTTAGACCTCTTGTTGTTTGTTCCCTTGTCCTTGAGTTTGTTGACTGCCAGCCCATCTTATGCACATATACTATCTATATATTAGTGGAGGTTGTGTTGTCTTAATTAGTATTTTTATTTACTTTTATCTCTGGGTTCTAATGCCCATTGTAATGGCTACAAAGAACTCACAGACAATATATATGATTAAAGGTTTATTAAGGAAGTTGACAGGTTGTAATCCCAGTGGGAAATGCTCAAGATACAATTTTTTTATCAGGACATATTAGAAAGTTCTTTCTGGTCTATGAATAAATGCCCTAAGTGGCACCCACTCTGCTGTAAGCCTCAACCCTAAGGCATTCAGCTCAAGCTCCGTGAATTAAGTGCCCAGAGGCAGCCCATCCCAGTGAGCCTCAGCTCAAAGAAATGCAGGTCCACTTCTATGTGTCAGAAACCTCAGCTTTCCCAATTAAGTGCCCAGAGGCACCCCACTCCACAAGCCAGCCTCCTGTGAAAAAGCACTCAGCTTTACTTGCTCCATGGACTGGGAAGTCCACCACTCTGTTTTATATTCTGGGTCCTGATTCTGCTGCTCCTCCTCCTCTGATGTAGCTGTCCTCTGGAATCAGTATGTTCACTGTGCAGGGAGCTCAGGTCCAGAGGACAAGCACCACTCGTGATTCTTGCTGGTAACGAGACCCCTTCCTGCTTCTTAGAGGGCTCACTTTACATGCAGCAGGGTGGTATTCCAGGGAATCCGATTCAAAATTACTCACAAGTAAATCTTATCAGTATCTCCCCCAACCTTCTTAATAGACCCATACAGGAAAAGGTTGTTTCGTAAAATTAGAAACAAGAAGAACCACTTTAAATAATTCACACAGCCACTGCAGCAGTTAATTTGTTGTGATGCTTAAAAGATTTCAGAGGGTGCTCTTGACCAACACAGACTAAGAACATCCAACCATAGGCATTGTACATGTGATAGGTGGGTTTAGTGTGCCAACCTGGCCAATAGGAATGTGTGGAATAAATAAGGTCGCAGTTTGATTGGAGGGCAAAGAGATAAATGGCTTGGTAAGTGCCGCCTATTTATCTCTTGCTCTCTGGTGATTGGCCCAGCGTGTAGCTGCTAGTTCTCTGCCTCAGCTTGTGAGCTACACTACCTGTGGAACTGCCAGCCTGTGGGTTGTGTCACTAGAGCTTGAGGCTCCTTCCAGACCTGCTTCACCATGCTGCTGGTGTATATATCGCTTGAGCTTGGGACTGTCGGATCCTGTGATCTTGCTGACTGTTGGCCACCTGCCTTGTTGTTTGCTGCCTGTGGCTGGACTGCCTGCATTGACCTAAGGAACACTCAGCTGTCTGCTTCCTTGACCTTGGAGCCAGCGGCCCTTGTGAGTTGAAGGACTTCCAGGATATTAACTGTTCCATGGAAGTGAGTTGAACTCAACCCTCTGTACTGCTGTGTGGACTAATTAGCTGTTACATTCCTTTGTGCTGCATATATCTATCCTCTTAAGACCTGTCCACCTATTTCTGAAAATCAACCAATGTAGTCTCTAGAAATCGAACAATAGTCTGATCTGTTACCAATTTTGGGGATCCTATAAAACTGGGAAGTGCTTTGTTTTATATGGGGGTCACCATTAACCAGGGTCAATTAGATGACAGCTTACAACAGCATTTACCAATAGTCATATTGGGCATTTATAAGTGACTGTGTGGAAATTCATACCCAGATATATCCTTGCCAAGGCATGTTCTGCCATTTACTGTTTCAGTTCTCTATATAAGATAAGAATAATTAGCAGCATCAATTTAACTGCATAAAGCATTGACAATGTTTATTCAAGTAAATATTAGCTGCTGTCCTTATTTATTAGTATATATTAGTTTTGCTACTTGATGTCTCACTCAATAATCTGTTGGATTGCTCTTTGTACTGTTTTTCTTGTAGTAGCTTAGACAAGGTCTGTCTTATCCACAAATGCTTTCTGTGGTCAAAATCCCACATCATGAGCTGGTCTACAGGGAAACAGTTTACAAAAGTAAAGTAAAAGCCTACCTGGCCCCAAAGAGTCACTGGGTGGTGTGTTAAAGTGGTAAAGTGTTAATGTACTTGACTACCAAGTGAAAGAAAGGCTGGATGTTCAAATCTACCCAGAGATGCCTTGGAAGAAAGGCTTAGAGTTCTACCTCATCAAAATCAGCCATTGAAACCTGTATGGAGCAATGTTCAACTGGGACATACATGGTGTCTTCATGAGTCAGAATCAACTCAGTGACAATGGGTAAGTGAGTCATGGCAGGCAGTGATGCTACCAATGCATTAAAGGCCTCATATGGGAAAGCACCTTCATAGCTACCACTTGGGTAAAATGTACACTATTCTGCTTAACAAAGACTACGTGAAAAGGAAAGATGTTTAGTCTGTCATAGCAATTTTTCAAGGACACCATTTCCTTGGTGATCTCATCCAGTCTCATGGCTGTATTTATTCTGATAGCTCCAAAATTACACCTCCCTCTTATCTATTCTCCCAGCACACAGGAAACTGAATTTACTACTCAACAGCCATACACCCCTATCGGACTTTTGGATTGAGTGTCACTTAAGGTTGACAGAATTCAGAATCTTGCAAAGTTCTCCAAGCACAGCCATACTAATAACTGTTCACAGATAACTTGGATAATATTTGAAAGACCCTTCAAAGATGTGTGAGTGTAGCAAGGTGTATATAAGGTGTATCTTCACCTTTACTCAAAGTGCCAAGGTTTCTGTAAGAAAAGGTTATAATACAGGCCATCCCCGGGCTACAAATGAGATTCATCCCTGTGCCTTTAGCAACTTAAAAGTCAACTGGGACAGATACATACGTTCTTAATTAGTTTTATTTTAATGTGAGGTAAGAATTGAAGCCTTTCCATTGATTTTGAAGATACATTACAGGTGATTGTGATAAACAATGTGTTGCAAATTGTTGGTTCTATCCTTTCAAAAGTGAGGGCGAATTGAAACCCCAAAATAAGTCCACTGCCAATGAGTCATTTGTGACCCATGAAAACTCCATATAAGGTTTCTGAGACTATAAATGTTTATAGGCACAGACATCCTTATCTTTCGTCCTCATACTTGCTGGTAGGTTTGAATGCCAAACTTTTGGCAGTCTGAGTTGGCTGTAAATCCAATGTTTGTAGTATAAGGACTGACTGTGCATTGTGTCAAATCATATCAGGTTCCCTGTGGACATAGTTTTTTATTTTATTGATCAAGTGGCATTTATTTGGCTACCTACATCGTTACTTCTAAGAGTTATTATTATCAATTTCCCAATCATAAAGATTCCTATGGGTCAAAACATTCTGATAATTTATTCCTGATACTTCTTATGATAAAAAATTTCTGCAGACGCTGGATTCTATTGAAAATGAAGAAATCTATAAGCATGACCTGTGGTAGTTACGTAATTTTATGTCAACTTGAAGACATGTAAAAGTGTAGGGGTGGTATCCAAGTTGTCAATCAGGTCAACATATGATGGTGCTCCTTGTGGGCATAGCCTTCTCAAAGGGAGGGCACTGGGGACAGCCCCCTTTTTCTTTGCCTTGACCTTCCTGCTTGCTGGTTACCCTGAGAGCTCTGGGGGCCTTCCGTGCCCCGCTGGCCTCAGAGCCACCCAAGGCTCTGCATCCTTTCATGTGGCTGTGTGTCTGAGGAGGGACTTATAGACTCGTATCAGACTTCTGGACTTGAGTTGGACTGGACTGCCACAGTTTTATGCTACATAATTACTTCTCGATAGAAAGTTCTTTCTTATGCATAGAGGAGTGTCACTGGACTTGTTTCTCTAGTCAGTCCAGCCAAGCACATGGCCTTTATTGAAATTATTAAAAAAAATATAGCAATGGGGAAAAAACGAAGTCAAGGATTTCATCGTGCTGGGATTCACAATCAGTGTTCATGGAAACAGCCATCTAGAAATCAAATGCAAGAATGTATTGGGCAAATCTGGATAAGACTGTTTTATAGCATTGACAAGAATGACACTTTGAGGGCATGCCATGGTATTTTCACTTCCCTCACATGAATGTGAGAGTTGTCCAGTGACTAAGGAATACTGCAGAAGAATTAAAGCATTTGGATTATGTTGTTGGGGGAGAATATTGCAAGTATTATGAACTTCCAGAAGAATAAACAAATCTTTCCTGGAAGAAGTACAGTCCAAATTCCCCTTAGAAGTGAAGGTGGACATGTTATCAGGAGTGACAAATCCCTGGAAAAGGATATCAAGCTTGGTAAAATAGTTCAGAGAAAAAGAGGAAGAACTTTAACAAGATGGATTCATACAGTGGCTACAACAATGAGTCCAAACAAAAATTGTGCGGATGATGCATGTGATAATTAAGTTTTATGTTAACTTGGCTTGGCCAGGATTCTCCCATCATATGACCTAACCTAGTGTGGCCAACATCTATGATGGGATCTTCTGTGAAGCAGTCAAGCCGTTGTGGGAATACTAGGGTAGGACACCATTTCCTTAATCTGGTCACAGCCTTGAAACAATTGAGGGCGGTTTCATTCAGGGTGTGGCCTACTCTTAGTATACATTGGCACTGCACAGAAGTCTGCACAATTCTTCCTTTTCTGGACCTTGATCCAGCTTTATTCCCTGCTGATCCCAGGGCCCTTCTGCAGACTACTGACCTTAGATTCATTTGGCTGACCTCTAATTAATTCAGCTCGGCATCCACCAGTCTGTGATCTTCCTGCTTCATTTTTGTGCTTCTTGTTCATCAGCGCTGACAGCTATATGACTCAGGAGACGCCTCTAACTTACATCTTGCTCATGGACTTGAACCAGGCTGGACTTTCCTACTTCCACAACTGTGTGAAACACACACACACACACACACACACACACACAGCAAACTACTAGTATGCAATTTTCTCACTAGGCGAGCATTGAGCAACTTGGTCTGAGTTAGTGCACTCAGTGGCATCACCTGGGAAGGTTCTCTCTGGTTACAGTGAATTTTTTCGTAAAAGTAGTTTCACTCGAACCTCATTTTTTGTGAAGGCCGATTGAAGAAAACAACATGTAGCTGTGAAATTTTGTTTTCCTGCTCAGGAAAAATGCACAGAAACTGTTGTGATCTTGAACACAGCTTACAAGGACAGTGCTATGGGGAAAAACTCAAGGGTATGAGTGGTTTACTCATTTCAAAAAAGTGAAATGCTGACTGATGAAAAACCTTGCTCTGGGCATCCATCAACTTCCTGAATGGATGGAAATGGCAACAAAATTCATGCACTTGTGCTTGAAGACTGACAACGGACCATTAAAGGGATGGAGAACTTTTCTGGACTATATTGGAGCTTGGTTTAATGAATTTTAATGGAAAATTTGGGAAGGAGAAGGGTCACTGTGAAATTTGTGCCTCAGCTTCTGACTGACCTGCAAAAAGGAGTGTCAAGTAGAAAAATGCCATGCTTTGAAAGAACAGCTGCTAAACAGCCCAGACTTTTCCCCAAGGTCATTACCAGTGACGAGACATGGTGCTATTCTTATAACCCCAAAGCAAATGTCAATCAAGCCAGTGGAAGACACCATCATTATCTCACCCCAAAAAACTGGTCAAGTGAACTCAAAGACCAAGGCGATGCTTTTTTTTTTTTTGGATGTGAAGTGGATAGTGCATTTGGAGTTCATTCCACCAGGTCAGGCTGTTAATCAAGCTTTCTATTTAGAGGTTCTGAAAAGATTGCATAAGAGTGTGCAACAAACAAGGCCTGATTTGTGGCAGATGGGGGACAATGCATGCGGCTGTCTCACTGTAACAGTTTTCGGTAAAAAACAGCATACCTATCTTGCCCCACACACTTTACTCACCTGACCTCGCTCCATGCGACATCTTTTTGTCTCACTGAGTGAAGAGGGACATGAAAGGACAGCGATTTGGTGACATAGAAGAGGCAAACTAAGAAAACAAGGGCGGTGCTGTCAGTCATCCAAACAGATGAGTTTAAAATGTTTCCAAGAATGGAATTGCAGATTTAACAGATGTATTAAGTATAACAGAATATACTTTGAAGGTGATAAAGTTGTATTGTAAAAAATTTAAATACATAACTTCAGAAAAAAGCTTCTGTTTCTTGAGGGGTACTCCATTTTGTGTGTGTATGTGTGTACACATCCACATGCAACATAAACGTGTCATTGCTTTTGCTTCTTTAGAGAACCCTAACACAGCACAGTGTTTCATTCTGTTGTACATGGGGTTGTTATGAGTTGGAACTGGCTCTATAGAACCTAACAACAACAACAACAACAACATTCCATTCTCCTTGGTTGAACATAAGCCCACTTAAAGTATTCCCTATTTTCTCTTTGTAAAATAAATGGTTCAGTGGACTAAAAATAAACTCTCCCATGCTACAATTCTCATCATTTTACTGTCATAATTCTGAAAGGCAACAGCTGCTCTCTCTCCCAAAGTATCCGTTTCAGTCAGTATTTGACCACAATCAATCACCAGCGTGATATTTTAAAAATTAATCATATGCCATGGTGTATCATGGCAACCCATTTGTCATTGGCAAGTAGTTTAACACTCATGCAAACCCCAGAATGATCAAAGTAACCTTCAAGCATGGTGTTTGGTGGCCCGTTTCTCAGACAACTTCTAAAATCAATATCATTAGCCCATGTCAGGCAGAAACAGAAACCACAATCAAACAGTTGAATACCTTCAACAGAGGCACTTGCTGATGAAGATAAACTACAGCTGTCAGTACGGCTTACAACTCAATGTACAAAACACAAAAATCTTATAATTGGGTCCATAGACAGCACCATGATAGAGAAAATATTGAAGTTGTTAAGGAGCAGTCAAGAAACCAGATGACCTTGCATTGAGAAACTCTGCAAAATGCCCCTTGAAGGTGTTCAAAACCAGAGATGTCTCTGTCGTGACCATGGTGCTACCGACAATGCTGTTGTTGCTAGGTGCTGTGGAGTTAGTTCCCACTCACAGCAACCTTATGGACAACACAGCAAATCTCTTCTTGGTCCCGTGCCACCCTCACAATTATTCTCAAGTTTGAGTCCACTGTTGCAGCCACTGTGTCACTCCTTCTTGCAGAAACGTTTCCTCTTTGTCGCCGCCCCTCTACTTCACCAAACATGATGTCCTTCTCCAGGAACTGGCTTCTCCTGTCACCGTGTCCGGAGTGTGTGAGATGAAATCACGCCATCCTTTAAGGAGAGTTTTAGCTGTACTTCTTCCAAGACAGATTTGTTTGTTCTTTTGGCTACTGACGCTCGTCACGGTATTTTCAGTTGGCTAAAATGTTTGTGAAAGCTGTACAATGAACGAGGAAGACCAGAAAATTGATGCTTTTGAATTCTGGCGTGGCAAAGAATATTTAAAGTACCATGGACTCCCGGGAGAACAAACAAATGCCTCGTGGAGAAGTAGAACTAGAATACTTCATAGAAGGAGGATGGTGAGCCGTTGTGCAACGTACTTAAAAGTAGAAGGTTAGAGAACAAGAAGACTCATGAAGAGTGGATTGACACAAGGACTGCAATCGAGAGGATGGCACCAAACCCAAACCAAACTCACTCACTGCTATTGAATCGCTTCTGACTCAGCGTGACCCTACAGAACAAAGGACAACTCCCCGTGGGTTTTTAAGATGGCAAATCGTTACTGGAGTAGAAAGTTTCATCTTCCTCTCTTGGAGTGGCTGGTGGTTTTGAACAGCTGACCTTGGGGTTAGCAGCCTAACTCGACCCACTATTCAGCCAGAGCTTCTAGAGCAATCGTTCTCAATCTTCCTAATGCATGTTGTGGTGACCTCCCCCCCAACCATAAAATTATTTTCGTTGCTGCTTCATCACTGTCATTTTGCTATTGCTATGAATTGGGTGACCCCCATGAAAGGGTGGTTCGACCCCTGCAAGGGGTCGTGACCCACAGGCTGAGAACCACTGTTCTAGAGGATGGCATAGGACCAAGCACTGCGTCCTTCTTTGTACCCAGGGTAGCTAAGTGTAGGAACTGACTTGACGAAACCTAAAAAACAACAACATGAATTTAGCAGAGTTTTAGGTCAATACACAAAATATATTCTAGTGCTAGATATGAGCCACAAACAATGGGAAATTGAGTGGCGAAGTAAACTCACTGTCATCGAATTGACTGTGGCTCATAATGACCATGCAGGACACAGTAGAACTGTTCCTTCGGGTGTGTGAGACAATAAATCTTTACGGGGGCAGACAGTGTCATTTTGCTCCCACAGAGATGCTGGTGGGTTGAAATCCCTGCCCATGCAGTTAGCAGTCCAAACGTGAATCCAGAATAGCAATTACAAAATACTTTGGTCCACTTTACAAAATTATACACAAGGCTTACATAGCTTAGTCTGTAAAACATTAACGATGCTAAAGAGCATTCTTTACTTCAGAAAGTAAAGGGACAGTTAAAATGTTCTGTGAAAATAAAAGTTCATCCTTATTAAAGCTGTAAATTAAAATGCACACCAAGATATCATTTCCAAAAAAAATGGCTAAATTGGAAATACCAGGTGTCGGTAAAGACCTAGAGGAGCATTGGTGCTGACCATACAAAATGCTGCAGCCTTTTGGGAAAATGGTTTGACAGTTTCTTACAAAGTTAGTTACATACTCACCATCTGAAACACAATTTCCACTCCTACATACCTCGAGAAATGAAAAAATTGTTCACACAATAGATTATAGAGAAATAGTCATAACTTTGCCAACAGTAACCAAAACCTAGAAATAAACAAAATAGTTTTGAATAGATGGTTGAATGAACAAACTACAGTATGCTTATACAATGGAATACCATTTAGCAACAAAACAGAGCCTATTATTCACTTTAAAAGGGATAAGCCCTGAACATAATGAAGCATGAAAGACAGAGATGATATATACTAGCTAATTGGAGCGCTGATGACATAGAACCTACCACAAAACAATTGAATCGCTTCAACCAAGGTACTTGCTGATGAAGATACAAAACTACAGCCATCAGCACGGATTACAACTCAAGGTACAGAAAACAAAAATCCACAAAAAGTGGGTTGTGCTTGGGCTGTTAACAACAAGATTAGCAGTTCAAAACCACGAACCACTCTCTCAGAGAAAGAAGAGGTTTTCTACGCCCATAAAGATTTACAGTCTCAGAAACTCACAGGGGCAGTTCTACTCTGTCCTATATGGTCGCTATGAATCTGAATTTACTGGAAGTGAATGAGTGAGCTAACAGAAGTTCATTCTAAATCATCTACAACTCTTTACTTTAGGAACTCAGCTCACACAAATGATTCCATTGAACCCAGAAGTATTTATTGAGTGTCAAGCTGCATAGGTTTTAAATGGGTAGTGATGTGACTGGATTTGCATTTGAAAATTATTTCTGTGGTGGTAGCTAGATAAGGAGGCGTAGAAGCAGTGTGAGAATGTAGTAAAGTCTCTGCTTCGGGGGCTTGATGTCTAGGGTCTGAATCTCTGAGCTTCCTCTCCCTATGTACTTTGAGTAAAATTCAGATGTTTCCTCATATCGTGAGAAAAAAAAAATTGACAACTTTAGGGTTGTGAAAAACCAGCCATTCTGAAGTAATTCGGACTCCTAGCTACCCTACAGGATGGCACCGATTGGCCCCTTTGGGATTCCAAGGCTGGAAACTTCTTGGAGAATTTTTCTCCTGCTGATGAGTCTATATCCATAGAGTGTATCTGAAGCATAATTGTTCTTGAGATATAAAAAGAGCAGATTAAACACAGAAGCAAGGAAGGACACATGGCAGACAGACAGATACCACCAGGAGGTCACCCAGGAACTGAGAACCTTGTGGCTGGAGAAGCTAAGGATGTCTCCTAATGTGGACAGAGAGACCCTTCTCCTAGACCCAATAGCTGAAAATTAGACTGGTCATTTTCTAAATTGTGAGAAAATAAATGCCTGCTTCTTAAAACCACCTGTGATGGTTAGGAATTATGTCAACTAGACCCTCTTAGGTAAAGGTAGGGACAGAGCTAATCTTTATTATGGATAGCCAGTGTATCATAGGAGAGGTTATGCAGGTATAACATAAAAGAGACAGACTTATCTGGGGTTGAGGGTGTGATAATTAAGAGTGTCTTTATAACCATAGCATTCATTGTGTACTGCAAAATATATGACTAATAATTAAGATTAATAACTGAGAAAATTGAGAATCAAACCAAACCAAACCAAAAATCACTCATGAAAGGATTTTAAGCAAAGGTAGAGTTCTCAAGAGGGCCTGGCAAACGGGATAAAAGATGCTGTCTTACACGACACTCCAGACAATGTAGGTAAAACCAGCAATGCCCTCCTTCCTGTAAAACTACAAGTGCTTCACGTTGTCTGCTTGATGGCCGCATTTCCCAGACCGCGGAGGGAACAGAGACTATCAAAGCAGGATCTTTACCTTTAAAGTCAGAAATGACATTTTAGTGCAAGGTGAGGATAACATCACACTTGAAACTCATGGTCTCTTTGAAAATTTCTCTTTGAACAATGGGGCCTCGGCTAACGTAGTTCCACAATCCCTAATGTGGAACACCGTAAGAGAAGCTGACAGTTCTTTGAGATTTCTTAAAAATGTAAAACTAAGAGCTTCTATTTATCATTGCATGCTGCTCTTTCTCACTGTCATTGAGTGCCTCCTAGCAATCCTATGGGACAGGGCAAACCTACCTTCGCAGGTTTCCAGGATTGTAATGCTTTCTTTTTTTTTTGCAAATATTACATTTATTTATTTATAATAGTTTTTTTTTAAATCAATTTATTGGGGCTCATGCAATTCATCACAATACATAGATCAATTGTGTAAAGCACATCTATACATTTGTTGCCCTCATTATTCCCAAAATTCGCTTTCCTCTTTTGTAATGCTTTTAAAAAAAATAATTTTATTGGGGGCTCTTACAAATCTTATAACAATCCATCATCCAATGGTATTAAGCACCGGTACATATGTTGCCATCTGCATTTCCAAAACAACTTCTTTCTACTTGAGCCCTTGGTATCAGCTCCTCTCTTTTCCCTTCCCTCCCTCCCTCCCCTACCTTCCCACCCACCTGAAACTTTGATCAATGATATACTATTGTTGTTCTTTCTTACGCTTTCCATTGTCTCCCTTCCCCCACCTTTCTGTTATTCGTCCCTTGGAGGGGGGGGGGCTGCTATCCAACCTTGTGATGGGTTCCCCTTTCTCTCCCTCCCTGCTCCTCCTCCCGACCATCCCCCTACCCTCATGATATCGCTACTCACACTACTGTCCCTGATAGGTTTATCTGTCCTGAATTCCATGTGTCCAGAGCTCTTATCTGTCTGTACCAATGTGTGTACTCTGGTCTAGCCGGATTTGTAACGTAGAACTGAGTCATGGTTGGGGGGGGGAGATAGGAAATATTCAGGAACTAGAGGAATGATGTGTGTTTCATCAGTGCTATACTGCTCTTTGGTTGAATCATCCCTTCTTTGTAACCCTTGGGGGGGGGGGTTGTCCAATTGTCCACAGATTGGCTTTGGGTCTCCACTCCAACTCCCTCTTTCACATAGATATAACTGTTTTGGATATTTTTGGTACCTGGTTCCTGATCCCACCGACACGTCATGACCACACAGGCTGGTGTGCTTCTTTATGGGAATAGAAAATCTTGTATTTCTCCTGGGGAGTGGCTGGTAGTTTTGAACTGCAGGCCTTTCAGTTAGTTGCTCAAAGCTTAAAATTTTAAATTAAGGGTTAAAATGAAGAATCATAAGTAACTATTTTGGAAGTGAGAGTTCTTGTTTCCCTCCAAAAACAATAGACTTTAATAAGGAGTTCAAACTATTTTACAAAGCTAAATGTACAAGCCATTGTCTTGCTTGGATCCATGATCAATGCTCATGGAAGTTGCAGTCGAAATCAAACAAGGCATTGCACTGGGTAAATGTGCTGCACAGGTTTCTTTAAGCGTTGAAGAGCACGGACATCACTTTGAGAACTAAGGTGCCCCTCACCCAAGCCATGGTCTTTCCAGTGGCCTCATATTGGACATTGAAGAACAATCAGTGCATTTGAATGATGGTGCTGTTGAAGAATATTGGAAGTTCCATGACCTGCTAAAAGGGAAAACATCTGTCATGGAAAAAGTATAACCAGAATGGTCCTTAGACGCAAGGATGGCAAGATTTCCTCTCTCATATTGTGGCCGTGCTATCAGGAGAGAGCAGTCCCTAGAAAGGACATCATGCATGGTAAAGTAGAAAGGCAGTGGACAAGAGGAAGACCTTGATGAAATGGACTAACCCCGTGGCTACGACCACGGGCTCAAACGTAACAATTGTTAGGATGGAGGAGGACTGGTCACTAGGAGTTGAATTGGCTCAATGGCACCTAACAACAACTGGGGTTTAAGACATATATACCCATTTCTCACGTATGACATGTTTTCGCTGCCAAGGACCACATCATTATGTAAAAATTGGAGTCATGCAAAACAGGAGATAAACACATCAGATCATAAAATGCAGAATGACTGTATCATTACATAGCTACCAAACACTGACAATCCTGGCCCCACTAAGTTAACACACACCTTAGCCATCACAGCTAGCATTACTCGTGTCTCAAACCTCCGCATCCATTCCTGCCAGACCTATGTTATTAATGTACAAAATGGTTGAATAGCATATTTTTATTATTGTCATAAATGCTAAATTCTAGATTAGGAGATACCCAATAAGTGTGTGATATTGTCTTCCTTTTAAATTTGACCCCAAGTTCCAATAGTTGGGAATAAAGGTAAATTCATGATAAATTATCATTATTGGAATCCCTTCCCCATTGACAAGTTTGCAAGGAGTTTCAGAAGTGAGAAATGATGAAACTTTCAGAAATATGGACGTGACTCTGGTTGCTATCAGGACTTTAAACTCGAATAAACTAGCATGGTTTGGTCTGACAATAGGTCCTTCTTTGTGAATCTATACTTTTCTGCTTCCAAGGGAAACAAAATCCTTAACAACTTCAAACTTTTCTCTGTTTATCATGATGTTATGATATCGGTTCATGTGAGGGATTGTTTGTTTGTTTGAAATGAACGTATACGTCATTAAAAGAGTCTAAGTCCAGTTCAGTTTTACTCTTCTGCCTTCTTTATTGACTCAGACCAATATTTAGATCTGAGGGCTGCGGGACCTGGAGGGTGGATTTGGGTTTTCTTCGCATTGAATTGTAATCCACACTGAAGGCTGCAATCCTTGATCTTCATCAACAAGCGCTTCATGTCCTGCTGGCTTTCAGCAAGCAAGGTGGCATCTTCTACGTATTGAAAGTTATGTCTTCCTCCAACCTTGATGTGGAGTTCTTTATTTAATCCATATTCTCTGGTAGTTGCCCAGCATACAGATTGAATAAGTATGTTGATACACTATAACCCCGCTGCATACCTTTCCTGATTTGAAAACCATGCAGGCATTCCCTTGCTCTGTTCACACAACAGTTTCTGCATGAGCACAACGAAGTGTTCTGGAATTCCCATTCTTCTTAAGGGTATCCACAACTGGTTATGATCCACACATTTTGATGCCTTTGCATAGGCAATAAAACACAAGTAAACATCTTTCCATTAGTCAGCTTTGAGCCAAGGTCCTGCTGACATTCCTTGCTCCAAGTCCTCTTCTGAAACTGGCCGGACCTTTTGGCAGCTCCCTGCTCATGTACTGCTGCCACCATTGTTGGATGATCTTGAGCAATGTACAGTAACTAAAATAAAAGAAATACAGTATAAGAAGTAATAAATAAATAAAATTAAATAAATTATAATGAAATTATAGAATTTATATTTCTATAAATTAAATCAAATGATAAATTATAAATTAAATAAAGTATAATATTATAAATTAAATCAAGTATAAGAAGCAAAAGAGTTGAGTAGATTTCAGTGTGGGTGGCTTGACAAGTAAAGTATTAGAATGACATTTTAAGACCGATGACTAATTCATTAGAAATGCATTTTATTTTTTGTAACCATAGTCACCACACATGTGGCCTTTGTCAGATGGAATGCATAGAAGTTAAATTGACTACTTCTGTGGAAGAAACACATGAGAAGATGAGTGTCATCCGTCAGTACAAGACCAGCACAGATGATCAATTGCTCAAATTCGAGTTCAGGTGAAAGTTGAGGAAAATGAAAACAAGTCCATGAGAACCAAAATGACCATGAGCATCTGCCATTGGATTTCAGAGACTATCTCATGAGTAGGCTTCACTCACTGGACACTAATGCCTGGAAACCAGATGGGTAGGGGATAACATCAGGAAGATCATGCATAAAGAATGCGGAAGATCATTAAAAAGACAGGAAAGAGAATAACAAAAAGTATGTCAGAATAGACTATGAAACCTGCTTCCATGTACAGTATCTGAAGTAAAAGAGCTGAATAGATTATTTCAATAGGTGGCCTGAGAAGGCCAAGCCCATTTTCATAAGCAAATGTGCAAAAACCTGGAGTTAACAAACCCAAAGAGGAACATGTTTAGCATTTCTTAAGCTGAAAGTACTGAAGGAACAATTCCAATAGCGAGTTACAATATGGAAGGATTTAGAGGCAAAATAATGAGTAACCCAGGAAGCATCAAAAGAAGGTGGGTGGACTGCATAGGCCCTTGACTGAAAGTAATAGTCAACATTCAGCCACTTTAAGAGGTAGCATGTGATCGATGTCTGATGGTATGAAGGGAGTCCAAGTGCATTGAAGATACTGGTGAAAAAGACGGCTCCAAGAATTGACAGTGTATCAACTGAGATGTTTCAACCAACAGGTGCAATGTGGAAGCACTCACTCAACTGTGGCAAGAGATTGAGACAGTTTCCTGGCCAATCACCTGGAAGATACCCATATTCATGCCCATCCTAAAGAGAGGTGATTCCAGGGCGCTAACCCACCCAAGGGGAGGGTATTGTTTATATCTCCACAGGAAAAGAGGGACCAAACTTCAACCCAGTGCTCCAAGGTGTGAAGACAACATGCCGGCGCGGAGTAGGGAATCAGTGGAGAGGTCTAGGGGGCTGGTCCCAGCCCCAAAT
>NW_022103915.1:24661065-24674062 GCF_000313985.2 Echinops telfairi
TATGTATGGATTGTGATAAGAATTGTACGAGCCCCGAATAAAATAATTTAAAAAAAAGAAAAAAAAAAAGAGGTGATTCAACAGAATGTGAAAATTATTAAAATTTTTTTATGAATGTTACATGCTAGTAAACTTTTGCTGAAGATATTTCAAAAATTATTGAAATGATTGCGCAATGTTTTGTCAGAACTGTCCGAAGTTCAAGCTGGACTGTCAGAACTTCAAGCGGGGTTAAGAACAGGACACAGAACAAGGACTGATTATTGATGTCCTATGGATCTTGGCAGAAAGCAGAGAACACCAAAAATATGAGTTTATTGACTCTTCATAGGCATTTGATTGTGTGATTCACAGCAAATTATGGACAATGGTGGGAATGATAATTCTAGAATAGTTAATTTTGCTCATGTGTAAGCTGTGCGTAGGTCAGTGGGAAATCCTTTAAACAGATTTTGAGGAAACTGTGTGGGTCAAGGTTGTATCTGTTCATCATCCTTATTTAATATGCTTGCTGAACAAATAATCTAAGAAACTGGACTGTATGAGGAAGAGCCTGGCAAAGGGAGTGGAGGAAGACTCATTAATAATCTGTACTGCTATGTAGATAACACAACCTTATGTTCTGAAGCAGAGTACTTACTGGGGTACATCAAAGACCACAGCTTTTAGTATGGATTACACCTCAAGATAACGGGAACAAAAACCTTCACAAGTAGACTAATGAGAAGCATCAAGAAAAATGGAGAAAATATTTCAATTGTTAAGGATTCCCCCTGGGAGTCACAGACAATGACCATGGATGCTGCAGTCAAGAAAGAAAATGATGCATTAGGTAAATCTGTTACAGAAGAGCCTTTTAAAGTATTAGGAAGCCAAGATGTCACTTTGAAGACAAACATGTGTCTCACCCAAGCATGGCATCGCCAATCACCTCAAGTGTGTGAAAGCTGGACAAGAAATATGGAAAACGAAGGAAGAACCCATGATGCCGCAGGAATGAATCCAAACTGCACTGAGTGTGTTAGTCAAAAAGCAAGGTTCCAGGAATTGATGGAAGGCCCATTGAAAACCTCAGAAAGCTGAAGAAGCCCTGGAAGCACTCACTCCTCTCTGCCAGGGAATGTGGATGACAGCTATCTGGCCAGCTACGGGAAGTGATTTAAAGGTCTTCCATTCCAAAGAAAAGTGACCCCAAAGACTTCTCAAACTATAGAACTATATCATTGATACCACACACAAGTAAAGTTTTGCTTAAGATCATCCAACAACATTTACAGCGGCACACTGATAGGAAACTGCCAGAAGTTCAGGCCGGATTCAGAGGAGAATGAGGTAGAACAAGGGACATCATTGCTAATATCAGATGGATCTTGGCTCAACGCAGAAAATCCTAGAAAGTTGTTGACATGTGTTTCATTGACTTTGCCAAGGCAGTTGATTTGTGTGGGCAATAAAGACTGGATATCTTTGAGAAGAGTGCAATGGCGGAACACTTCATTGTCTTCATTTGGACTTTGTACATGGATCAAGCAAGAGACAGTTGTGCAAAAAGAACAAAGCAATAGTGCGTGGTTTAAAATCAGGTAAGGTGTGTATTACGGTTGTGTCCTATCAGCATATTTGTTCAATCTGTATACTGAGCAGGTCACCATGAAGCTGGATTATATGAGGAAGAGTGTGGCATCAGGATCACAGAAGGCTTATTAACAACCTGCGGTACGCAGATGGCACAATCTTGCTTGCTCAAAATGAGGAGGACCTGAAGCACTTGATGAAGATAAAGGATTGTAGCCTTCAGTATGGATTACAACTCAATGTAAGAAAGACTGAAATCCTCACATTTGAACCAACAGGTAACCTCATGAGAAATAGAGAATAGGTAAAAGTTGTCAAGGTTTTGCTTTGGATCCAAAATCAATGCTTATGGAAGCAGCAGTCAAGAGATCACAAGACTTATTGCATTAGGTAAATCTGCTGCCCAAGACCTCTTTAGAATATTGACGTGCAAGGATGTTTCTTTGAAGACTAAGATGACCCTGACCCAAGCCTTGGCATTCCCCATTTGCATCATATGCTTGTGAAAGCTGGACATTGACAAGGAAGTCTGAAAACGAATTGATGCATTTGATTTGTGGTGCCAGAGAAGGACATGGACAGTGCCTTGGACCACTAAAAGGACAAATTGATCTGTGTCAAAAGAAGTAAGGCTAGAGTGCTCGTTAGAGGCAAGGATGGCAGGACTTCATCTTGCATGCTTTGGACATATCAGGAGAGACCCGGCCCTGGAGAAGGACATCATGTTCGGTAATAGGCAAGGATGTGAAAAAGAGGAAGGCCCTCAATGTGATGGGTTAACAAAGTGGCTGTATCAGTGGGCTCAGGCATCGGAACAATTGTGAGGATGGCACAGGTCTGTGCAGTGATTTGTTCTGTTGTGCACAGGCTGCTATGGTTTGGAGCTGACTGAATGGTATCGAGCTACACCACCACCAAGGATGAGTTGATGCCTTTGAATAGTGGTGTCGTTGGAGAATATTGAGTAGGCCATGCTGCTACAGAAACCATACAGATTACTTCTGGGAAGCAAGGATGATGACATTTTTGTCTCATATATTTTGAACATGTCATCACCAGAGACAAGCTCCTGGAGAACATGATTGGAAAAGAGGGTAAAAAGAAAAGAGGTGAAAAAGATGACCCTCAAGGAGATGGATTGACACACGGGCTGAACGAATGACTTAAGATAGCAATGCTTATGAGGATGGTGCAGGTAATGATTGCTCTTGTTGTACACTGGGCCCCTATAAATTGGAACAGATTTGATAGCATCTACTAATAACTCGTTATAAGTTGCTACTGTGGGATTACCATGTTTTTTTAGGAGCAAGTGTCATTTTGTTTTAAAAGAGAAATAGATGCTGCATATTGGCTTTTATTTTTCTAATTTTCTAAGATTTAATTTTCTAAAGAAACACGTAAAAGCCTTTTATGAATATGATATTTCAAATCCTGTAGTTTGCATGGCTATATATAATTTAACCATTGGTTAGTTTTATTTTATTTTTAAATTAAAAAAAATCATTTTATTACGGGCTCATATAACTCATCAAAATCCATCCATCTATCCTTTGTGTCAAGCACATTTGTACATTTGTTGACATCATCATTTTAAAAACATTTTCTTTCTACTTGAGCCCTTGGTGTCAACTCCTCAATTTTGTCCCCTCCTTTCCCTACCTGCCCTCCCTCATGAGCCCTTGATAATTTAGAAATTCTTCTTCTTAAGAAAGTCTCTTTTATGAAATTTCACTCACCTATTAAAAAATACCCTATTTTTTAGTGTTTGGAAATTCTAGTTTCTTTTCAAGACATCCACATCTGTACTCACAGCTCTTTATCACAGAATGGAAACATGTGCAAGATTGACTTACATGCTAATATTTATTCTGATGGCACTCCTGATTTGGATTTAAACAGCCCAAGACCCTTGGGCTTAGAAAGTTTAGATTCCAGGTAGTGAAGTAAATATATAATAAAGCAGGTTCATATGGATATAATGCAAAAGTTGATTGTGTAGTTTAATAGCAGGATTTATAACCTCTTTCCAGTCTTACCCACTGCTGAGAATTTTGCATTTCCAACCCAGATGTACTGAATCAGGTCCTACAGTTGAACAAGATACAGAGAATGAGAATGACCTGCTTGGGGGTCTATAAGAATCACCTGGGGGGTCTTGTGAAAAAGTAGATTCTGACTTAGCATCTCTGGGATAGATTTACAAATTCTCAGGAGGGAGGTAGCCTTTAGGTCAGCAGCTCAAACTCCATCAGCTGTTCCAAGGGAGAAAGATGAGGTTTTAAAGTTTTACAGCCTCAAACCCCCCTAGGGAACATTTCTCTGCTATCCTATAGGGTCGCTGTGAGCACTGGCATCATAGAAGTAGGCTTGGTTTTTGTTGTTTTGGTGCCAACGAACAAACGGACCCATGAAGATCTTCCAATGACGAGAAAACTGTACAGGAAGTAAATCAAGTGGATTGTGATGAATTTGTAGGTGTTGGGTTTGGTTCAATCATTTCAAAGTGAGGGCAACTCTACAGGACAAATATAAAATACAAATATAAATTGTTTGAAAGCTGGCCATTCCTAATCCAGGGCGGTCTTTATATCTGAATTGCTTAAGACGAAGACTAAATCAAATAATTGATGGTGCAGTGGTTAAACTTCAGGCTATTAACTGTGAAGCCAGTGATTCCAAGCCACCACTCGTTATGAGGGAGAAAGATGAGGAAGGAAAGGAGGTTATTTTGGGATATGACTCCCCCCTCCCAAACCTCAACCTATTGCCGTAGTGTCGAGTCTCTTCTGACCATCATCCTACGGCAGCTGATTGCCCCATCTTCCCACTGCACAGTGAGTGAGGACTCCGGACTCGCCAGGTGACAGCTGAGCACTTTACTGCTGTGCCAGAGAGCTTCTTCCAGCAGACAGTAGATGATAGAACACAATTAGGAGACATAAAAAAAAGAGAAAGTTGTTGGTCAGCCTGCCGTCATGGCACTCAAAAAGATTAACAATATTTTCCAGGGATATAGTTCTCCCATTGTGTGGATCCTGGAGAAATTTTATTTTTTCTTTTTCTTTAAAAAAAAATTATATTGGGGACTCGTACAACTCTTATCACAATCCATCCATCCATCCATTGTGTCAAGCATATTTGTACATTTGTTGCCATCATTATTCTCAAAACATTTTCTTCCTACTTGAGCCCTTGTATCAGCTCCTCATTTTTCCCTCCCTCCCCACTCCCCTGTTCTTCATGAACCCTTGATAATTCATAAATTATTATTTTGTCATATCTTACACTGGCCGATGTCTCCCTTCACCTACTTTTCTGCTGTCCATCCCCCAGTGAGGAGGTCATATGTAGATCCTTGTAATCAGTTCCCCCTTTTTACCCCACCCTCCCTCTACCCTCCTGGTATCACCACTCTCACCACTGGTCCTGAAGGGATCATCTGCTCTGGATTCCTTGTGTTTCCAGTTCCTATCTGTACCAGTGTACATCCTCTGGTCTAGCCAGATTTGTAAGGTAGAATTGGGATCATGATAGTGGGGGCTGGGGGGCTGGGGAGGAAGCATTTAAGAACTAGAGGAAAGTTGTATGTTTCAGCATTGTTACACTGCATCCTGACTGGCTCATCTCCTCCCAGCAATCCTTCTGTAAGGGGATGTCCAGTTGCCTACAGATGGGCTTTGTGTCCCCAATCTGCACTCCTCCTCATTCACAGTGATATAATTTTTTGTTCTTTGATGCCTGATACCTGATCCTTTTGACATCTCGTGATCACACAGGCTGGTGTGCTTCTTCGATGTGGGCTTTGTTGTTTCTGAGCTAGATGGTCGCTTGTTTACTTTCAAGCCTTTAAGACCCCAGATGCTCTATCGTTTGATAGCCTGGAACCATCAGCTTTCTTAACCACATCCTGGAGCAATTTTTATAAATGACCTAAGAAAGGAAATAACAAAATTTTCTGGATAAATGGCAAACCAGGGTTCGAAGGAAGATCCTATCAAAGTCATCACCCATGGCTGCATAGATCCCACTGTCGTTGCTATTTCTGGCCTCTAAAGGCCTTCTTTATTCTAGTCATTTTTACGTCAGTAGGAATGTTACCCATTACACCTGGGCCATTTCTGATGATGTCTCCCTTTCTCTTGTCAAATCACTCTTTAGACTGATGTCCAATCTTTCCAAACCCCACTCTGCATGTCTGACTTTGCTGAAGAACTGTCAGTAGTTCCTATTTCATTTCCATATGTTTCTACTAATTTTTAAAACTCTTCCAAAAATTGCTATGAATCATATATCACTCATCTTTTCTCAAATTTTTAACCCCTGGTTTATCAGCTATTTTCTCTCATGCTTTAATGGCTCATTCCAAATCCTGTTTTTAACTTGAAACTTGAAGTTATCTATGTTATATCAAAAATGTCTCTTTTCCCTGTTAAGATGAATTTTTTAAAAACTGAAATGCTACAAAAGTGATGAGCTCATTTAACATTCTTTTGAATCCAATAGTTGCAAATATTCTTCTTATCAGATAGTAAATATTTTGAGATTAGTGATCATTTCAAGAGTTCTATAGTAAAGCAAAGGAGCCCTTGGTGTCATACAGGTTATGTGTTGGGCTGCTAATCACAAGGTCAGGAGTTTGAAACTATCACACACGCCATGGGAAGAAACGGAGGCTTTCTACTGCTGTAAACAGTTATAGTCTTAGAAACCCACCGGGTCACTTTTACCCTGTCCTGTAGGGTCAATATGAGTTTAAAACAACTCAATGGCAGATTAATAAAGCAAGCAACTAAGGTACAGTGTCTGCCAGTTGACTGAGGAAGCCACAGTGGATGAAATAAAATTTAAGAATGCAAAGTTTGGAGAAATGATCAAGAATCAAGTGACATTAGTTAAAAACAGTTTCCAAAGGGGGTATTATTTTGGCATGGCTTTTGTTTCTTCTTTCTTCAAAGACTTAGAATTGGTAGGGACAGGAAAATAAAAATTTCAAATATTATATGGTTCACTGTGCTGTTTGCAAATATTCACAGAAACTGGAACCTGGGATATTTGATGGGTCCTCCAAAAATGGCTTGTCAATCTGGTGTATGCCGTGTTTTCTTTTATTGCTCTGAATCCCTGTGATTATTAATAGTGGAGATCATCCAAGGGCAAAGAATGTGTAGTCCTGTGACCAGAGACGAGTTTCCATAAATAAAATACCTCCATAATTATCATCTCTCTCTCTCCAGTCCCCTTCTTGTACCCACCGCAATGACAGACTCATGAAAAACTCATACGGTTTTATTTGAAGTGAGAAATTGATTTAGTATTCTTTTAAATTTCCCTGTCGGTGTCTAAGAGAATATGGAACCATCTGTGTAGGCCCAGAAGTGATAATAATAGTAGCAGTCCATCCGTCCACTGCCTTGCTGGCCCTTTCTTTCCAAAGTGACCTGAATGGGGTCATTGCCTTTGCTGATCTTCACCAGATAAGTTTCCCATATCTTCTTTCAAATGGTTGATAAGGGAGACAAAACTATTTTAGGACATAGGTGTATCAATAATGAACTCTGTTGCAGTAAACAGTTCATATAGGCTGTTTAACATTCTTATTATTAATCATCATTTATGAAAAAGTTTATCTAGCCCATGATCCTTAATGTGTTTTGATGTACTGTGTAATTCTTTTGAGTTGTTTTCACCTTGTTCACAAAATATTTTATTATCTAACGATGCATCCTGAAAATGACAGAAATCTGCATGGTCTACCTTACACACAGTAGGACAGTCTTCAATTTCCAATAAAATGTACTGTGTATTCTTTAACAATCTGGTTGAACTTATAAAGCCCGTCGATGCTAGTTATTAAGTTGTTATCGCTGTTCCAAGCTCACACTTTGTATTCTACCTGTTGGTGCTGGGGCTGGGGCCTCTTAAATGACATTTTGGCATGACCAGTTGAATCTCTGCTAAATTCTGCCAATAGTAGGCAACAAACAAATCTGTTTTGGAAGAAGTACAGCCAAAATGCTCCTTAGACACAAGGATGGCGAGACTTCGTCTCATGGACTTTGGACATGTTGTCAGGAGAGTCCAGTCCCTAGAGAAGGACATCATGCTTGGTAAAGTAGAGGGCAACTAAAAAGAGGAAGATCCTTAACAAGATGGACTGACACAGTGGCTGCCATAATGCGCTCAAACCTCAGAACTGTTGTGAAGATGGTGCAGGACCTGTGTGTTGCCTTCTGTGGGACACAGAGTTCCTATGAGTTGAAACTGACGCAGCGGTGCCTGACAACATCAAAAAAGAAGGTAGAATGGAATAAGGAAAAGGGACTTTTTCTCTTTTGGTTTGTTTCTTCTTTGGTTCACTCATGCTGTACGTCTTCACCCTCAAAGGAGACTTGCCTTTCACCAGAAACAGGTGAATTAATTTTACCGAAGTGTTGTAAAATTGTAAAAAGCTTAGGTCTAGCACTAGAGGCTCCCTACTCCAGAGCTCTTCATTCTAAAATTCTAGCTTCTCCTTTCACTCTTCCCAAGGCAAAGGGTATGACTGCCTCCTGAAATTAGGACCTCCTTTAGACTTCAGTAGAGTGGTAGACAAATTCATGTACATTTGGTTTTTGCCATTTTAGTTCTTTAACAGAAGAGGTGAGTACTTATGACAGAGACCATTTTACTCACAACCAGAAAATATTTATTAACTGGTGTTTTAAACAATCAAGCATTGACCGAACTCTGTTTTATTCTTGACTTTTTTTATTTTGGTTATATCTTTATATTTAACTCAATTTTTAAATTGAAATCATTCTGTAAAAATAAATGGCATAGTTTTTGTTTCCTGCTTTGAATGTGATTGATCCGGTATCAAGAATGGTAATAAGAAATAAAAACCTGAGATGGGGTTTAGTCATGTTCTTGGTCTTGACCATAATCCTGAAGCTAGATACTAGTAGCCTGTCACATACAGTCATCAGGTTATCAACTGTTGTTGATTATAATGAGGTTTGTCAATCTTATCTAGTGCTGTCATAACAGAATTCCACAAGTGCATAGTTTTAACAAAACAGAAATGTATTCTCTCAGAGTTTGTTGTTGTTGTTGTCACGTACCACTGAGTCAGCTCTGACTCATAATAACCAACGCTCAACAGAAGTAAACTGTGGTCAGATCTTGTACCACCTCAAAATTATTATGATTGAACCCATGGTTGCAGCCACTGTGTCAGTTTAATTTGTCCAAAAATTCCTCTTTTTCAATGCCCGCCTTCTTTACCGAGCATGATGTTCTTTTCTATGTCCTGGTCTCTTCTGATAACATGTCCAAAATTTGTGAGATGAAGACTCACGGTCCTTGGGTCTTTGGAGCATTCTAGCTCGACTTTTTCCAAGATAGATTTGTTCATTCTTTGCCAGTCCACAGTAATTTCAAAATTCTTTGCCAGCACCATAACTCAAATGCATCAATTCGCCTGTGGTCTCCCTTGTTCATTGTCCAAATCTCACCTGCGTATGAGGTAAGTGAAAGCATGATCAGCCACGTCTTAGTCTCTACGTGACACCTTTGCTCTTCAATGCTTTAAAGAGCTCTCATGAGGCAGATTTACCCAAGACAATGGGTCTTTGTTTGTTTGTTTCTGCAGTTTCTTTTTTGGGTTTTAATAATTTTATTGGGGGCTCATACAACTCTTGTCACAATCCATACATACATCAATTGTATAAAGCACATTTGTACATTTGTTACCCTGATCATTCTCAAAACATTTGCTCTCCACATAAGGCCCTGGCATCAGCTCCTCATTTTCCCCCCTCCTGCCATGCTATCCCCTCACTCATGAACCCTTGATAATTTATTATTTTGCTATATCTTACACTGTCCGACATCTCCCTTCACCCACTTTTCTGTCGTCCATCCCCAGCGAGGAGGTCACACGTAAATCCTTTCAATGTTTCCCTTCTTTACACCACCCTCTCTCCACCCTCCCAGTATTGCCAATCTCACCACTTGTCCTGAAGGGATCATCTGTCCTGGATTCCCAGTTCCTTTCTATACCAGTGTACATCCTCTGGTCTAGCCAGATTTGTAAGGTAGAATTGAGATCATGATAGTGGAGGTGGGGAAGGAACCATTTAGGAACTAGAGGAAAGTTGTATGTGTCATCATTGCTACACTGCAGCCTGACTGGCTCATCTCCTCCCCATGACCCTTTTGTAAGGGGATGTCCAGTTGCCTAAAGATGGGCTTTGGGTCCTCACCCCACACTCCCCCTAATTGACAATGATATGATATTTTTGTTCTTTGATGCCTGATACCTCATCCCTTTGACACCTTGTGATCACACAGGCTGGTGTACTTCTTCCATGTGGGCTCTGTTGCTTCTGAGCTAGATGACTGCTTTTTACCTTCAAGTCTTTAAAACCCCAGATGCTATATCTTTTGATAGCCAGGCACTATCAGCTTACTGTAACCCAAATGAAGGCTGAGCATGATAGTGGGACAAGAGAAAAGTAAAAGGAAATAGAGGAAAGAGCTAGGAGGCAAAGGGCATTTATAGAGGTCTAAATAAAGGCATGTATATATATAAATATATATATGAGGATGGGGAAATAGATTTGTGTACATATATTTATAGGTTTAGTATTAAGGTAGCGGATGGACATTGGGCCTTCACTCAAGTACTCCCTTAATGCAAGAATACTTTGTTCTATTAAACTGGCATTGCATGATGCTCACCTTCCTGACACGATCGCTGAAGACAAAGCGGGTGCATAAGCAAATGTGGTGAAGAAACATGATGGAGCCCAGCTATCAGAAGATATAGCGTCTGGGATCTGAAAGGCTTGAAGGTAAACAAGCACCCATCTAGCTCAGAAGCAACAAAGCCCACATGGAAGAAGCATACCAGCCTGTGTGATCACGAGGTGCCGAAGGGATCAGTTATCAGGCATCAAAGAACAAAAAAATCATGCCAGATACGATCACTGGACAAATGGGTGGATAAGCAAATGTGGTGAATAATGGATCTTTGATTACCTGTTACTTCATGAACACAAGTAAAATGAAATCCTCAACGACTTCCATCTTTTCTTGGTTTTTCTCGATGTCTGTTGGTAAGCTGTTAGGATTTTCGTTTCCTTTACATTGACTTGAAGTCCACACTGAAGGCTGCAGTCTTTGTTCATCATCAGCAAGTGCTTCAAGTCCTCTTGGCTTTTCAAGCAAGCTTGTATCATCTGCATAGTACAGGTTGCTAATATGATATGTCCTTCTCCAATCCATACGCCATATTCTTCTTTATGTAGTCTGATTTCCCAGATTATTTACTCAGCACACAGACTGAACAAGTATGATGAAAGGATATAACCCCGATGGACACATTTCCTAATTTTAAAACAAGGTGTATGCTTTTGTTCAGTTTGAATGACTGTCTTGTGGTCCTTGTGTAGGTTCAACATAAACACAATGAAGAGTCCTGGGATTTTCATTCTTTTCAATGTTAGCCACAGATTCAAGGAAACACTGATGCCAAACCAATGGCGCTCTCTAAATGAAAAAAAAAAAAAAGGGCTGACAGGTCTTGAAAGGAGACAAGGACTTCCCTCAGAGCCAACAGAAAGTGAAAGCTTTCCCCTGGAGTTGGCACCCTCCTTTCAGACTTCTAGCCTCCTAAACTATGGGAGAGCTGGAAGTGCCCAAAGGCATGCAGATCTCTCACTCTGCGGGTTGGCTTCCATGCCCTCTCCTGCCAGTCTCCTGGTTTCCTTGCTAATGTCCCTTTGTCTCCGCTCCTCACAGTTTCTGTGCTGTTTCCACTCTTGCAGCTCTCTTCACATCCTTCTGAATGCTAACCAAAATGATTTTGCTATCCCTAATTCCACCCAGACTCTCTTTAAGGCAATATAACTCACTGCCACAGCTCAATTCTGATTCATAGGGATTTATAGGACAGGGTAGAACTGCCGCTGTGAGTTTCCCATTCTGTAACTCTATGGGAGAAGAAAGCCTCCTTTCTCCTTCAAAGCAGGTAGTTGCTTTGAACTGCTGACCTTGTGGTTAGCAGCCCTATGTGTAACCACTGTGCCAGCAAGGCTCAGAATGAAGGCTTGAACTATTAGTTATCTTAAGATTCTTCCAGCCTCTGCTCCTTTCCCAATTCCAAAGTTGCTGGCACATTTTAATAGATTTTGTAGCAGCATTCCATTTCTGGCTTTAAATTATGTCTTGGTTATTAAATGCTTCAATAACAGAAATACCACAATTGGATGACTTTCACAAACACTTTGATTCTCTTACAATCTAGGAAGGTAGAAAAGTCTGATTCTAGGACAGCAGCTCTTGGGGATGCCTCCATCTGTGGGCTCTAGGGCAGCGGTTCTCAACCTGTGGGTTGCAACCCCTTTGGGGGTCAAAGGACCCTTTCACAGGGGTCGCCTGATCCATAACAGTAGCAAAATTACAGCTGTGAAGTAGCGATGAAAATGATCTTGTGGTTGGGGGGTGTCACCACAACAGGAGGAACTGTATTAAAGGGTCACGGCATTGGAAAGGTTGAGAAAGCACTGCTCTAGGGGGAGGTCTTTGTCTCCTTTCAATATCTGGAATGCCCTGAAGAGCTCCTTGTGTCTTGGCGTCAGTCTTCCCCTGCATTTAGGAGCTGCTTAGTGTGAAGGGATTGTCAGTCCAAAAGACACCTTGTGCTCCAGGCTCTTCTGTCGTGGTGGGTGTTAAATCCTCCATCTTTGATTAGATTTCTATTTAACATCCGGAGATTTCTTAACACTTGTCTTCTCTCTCTTTTTAGTTTCTATAAGATAAAGATATGGTGTGGTGATGCAAACCATACCCCTGTGACAATCCCCTTACATGAGGTCAAGCCAGTGACCCATCCTGACTTGTGATGTTCTTGTTAGGGGCCATTGAGTTGATTCCAATCCACAACGACTTCTTATAAAACAAAATGAAACACTTCCCAGTCCTATGCCATCTTCACAGCTGTTATGTTTGAGCCCATTGCTGCAGTCACTGTGTCAGTCCATCTACTTTTTAAAAAATATCATTTTATTAGGGGCTCATACAACTCTTATTACAATCCATACATACATCAATTGTGTAAAGCACAGTTGTACACTCATTGCCCTCATCATTCTCAAAGCATTTGCTCTCCACTTGAGCCCCTGGCATCAGCTCCTCATTTTCCCCCCTCCTTTGCTGCTTCCCCCTCCCTCATGAATCCTTAATAATTTATGAATTATTATTTTGTCATATCTTGCACTGTCAGATGTCTCCCTTCACCCACTTTTCTGTTGTTCACCCCCCAGGAGGAGGTTACAAGTAGATCCTTGTAATCAGTTCCCCCTTTCTACCTCACCCTCTCTCCACCCTCCTGGTATCGCCACTCTCACCACTGGTCCTGAAGGGATCATCCGCCCTG
>NW_022103915.1:24675057-24692851 GCF_000313985.2 Echinops telfairi
CTGCAGAGATAATAGCATGCACAAAAACAAGACAGAGAAAAATCAAGCAACAAAAGAAAACAAAACAACAACAAGCCAAATGACAAAAACACAAAACAAAACACAACAAGAAAGAAAAGCTTGTAGTTATTTTATTTTAAGGACTGTTTGTTGGCCTTTAGCAGTGTATTCCAGTGGAGTCTGTTGGGGTGCCAAGACCTGGCCCCAAAGTCTGTTTTTGGTATTCCCTGGGGAATTCGTTGCTCTGCTCTCCTTGCTGTTCTGTCCTATGCCCTAAGTGTTTTGCCTCAGTGTGGTGGGATCAGATTGGGCACAATTCCCGCACTGTGTCTCCAGTGTTGTCCCCTGTAGGGCTATGGGTCAGTGAGGGATGTCGTGTCTCATAGTGGGGTTGGCCATGTGGTCTTCTCTGTGGGTCAATCCATCTTTTGATAGTCTTTTCTTTTTTTCAGTGACTTTTTACTTGACCAAGCATGATAGCCTTTCCTAGGGATAGATCTCTCCTAATAACAGTACACAGTATGTCTGCCACCCTCCTTCTAAAGAGGGTTTTACTCTTTATTCTGGTTCTACTTCTTCCAAGAAAATTAGTGTTGTTTTGTCACTTCCAATACTCTTAACCAGCACTACAATTCAAATGCTTCAGTTCTTCAATGTCAAGTTTTCACACACACACCAACTAATTGATAATACAACGGGTTGGGCCAAGAATGTCCTCAAAGTGTCATTCTTGCTCTTCAACACTTTACAGTAATTTTGCGCTGTAGATTTGCCCAATGCAATATGTTGTTTGATCTCTTGACTGCTGCTTCCATGAGCATTGATGGTGGATACAGGCAGGATGAAATCACTGATAACGTCAGCCTTTTCTTTTATCCTGTTACATATTGGTCCCGTTGTGAGGGTTTTGGTTTTTTTAATACATTGAGTTGTAACCTATACTGAAGTCTGCAATCCTTGATGTGCATCAACAAATACTTCACATCTTCTTGGTGTTCAGCAAGCAAGGTTATATCATCTATATATCATAGGCTGTTAATAAGCCTTCCTTTAATCCCTTTGCTGTGTTTTTCTTCATATAGTGCAGGTTTTCAAATTATTTGCTCAGCATGCAGGTTAAATCGGTATTATGAAAAGATACAACCCTGGTAAAACCTTTCTTGTGTTTAAGTTACTTAGTCTTCCCTTGTTTGGCTTGACTGACTACTATTTGGTACTTGTACAGATTCTGTTTGAGCACTGTGAAGCTTTCTGGAATTCCGATTTTTCTTAATGCTATATCTATTGTTTTCTAGGACCAACACACTCAAATGCTTTCTCATAGTCATAAAACACAAGTAAAACTCTTTCTGATATTCTATACTTTCAGCCAAGATCCATCTGACATCAACAATGATATCCTTGTGCCATGTCCTCTTCTGAATCTGGATTGAATTTCTGGCAGCTTCTTGTTGATGTAATACTGCAACCATTATGGAATTCAGCCAAATTATCCTTGCATGTGATATTAATGCTATTGTTTAATATTTTCTGCATTTTGTTGAATCACATTTCTTCGTAATGGATACAAATATTGATCTTACACTCAGCATATCTTGAGCTGAAATACCTCAAGAAATAATTCAGGTCTCAAGTAGCAATACTGGAATATTTTATTGTCAAAATATTGACAATGTAGGATTGGACTGTGCTTTCCTGTGGTATCTAGGTTTGCTACAAGAACTACACAGTACCAATAAGAAAGTAAGGAAATTGTATAAATGCTTTTTGAAACTAATGCTTTACAGATTAAGCTATAGCAGTAGATCTAATGAATACAGTAATTTTGAACATCTGCATCAAATATAATGTGATATGAAAACCCTGTGATTTCTATTGGTGACAAAATCATGTTCAATGGTAATTATTTTTATCAGAATGCCATGTACATCAGGGGATACTGGATCCATAGGCAGCCATAACAAGGAGAGGACAGTCTTGAATAAGTGTGCCAGTCATAGCAGTTCCTTTAACAGGGGTTCATCCAGGGATGATGAGCATGCAGACAAATCAGGGGCTTCCAGGAAAAGGTCAGAGACAATTCATGGGCAGCTGCATTTCCACTTTTCCTCTTTGGGAGATGGCTGTATCATGAGAAGGTCATTTCCAGAGTTCAGGGACGCCGCGGGCACCCTGAGCAGGGTAATCTGGAGATGTGGAAAGAAAGCGGCATTCTCTGAGACGCCGTTTTCATCACTTGCTGATGCTTGTTATGGTGGCCTGGCGTGGTGCAAATGGCTGCTTGATTACTGACCACAAAGTCTGACAGTTTGAATCTACCCAGAGATACATCGGAAGACGTGGCAGTCTATTTCTCAAAGGACACAGTGTTGAAAATCGTATGGGGCACCGTTCTATTCTGACAGACCTGGGAGGAGAATGGACTGACTCAGTGACCTGTAATTCCGGGTACCTGCCAGAGACTAGGACACGACTTTATGCTTAAATACGTTTTGGACTGTGTTGTAGGTTGCCTGCATTGCAAAGCGTTGCAACAGCATCACCTCCATCAATGAAGGGCCCGCTATACTTCTGCCACCGCCCAGGGGAGGTAGGAATTTTATTCTGCCTGAAATGGTCTGGAGATTTGAGAGGAACAGAAAACTACTATAGCATGCAGGAATTCTTTCAGAGCTCCAAATAATTCAGCAGACTACTTGAGAAAAGGGGTAGCATGCTGGCTGTCCCCAACATGTGTAACTTGAGACCATTTAGGCTTAGTGATAGGAGTGTAGGTGAACTCCATATTCACCCTGAACACTCTTTTCAAACCCAAATGTACTATGGCAGGGCGTTCTTATGCAGCGTGCTTTGTGCTACCTTGTTATGAAACTGGCTTTGACATTTGGATGTCTACCACTGGGTGAGTGGTTAGTTTTGAAAGGCTGTTGGTTCAACAGATTATGCCTTTGGAAAAAAGCCTGGGCTTTGGGGGATCTTTTTAGTGGCGGGTTTATTTGTATTTCCAAGGCCATTTTCCCCAATAAGCCAACACAATCAAATTACATGCAGCTTTGAAGATATTCTACCTTACATTTTGACATTTTAATTAGAACTTTAAAGAGATAATAATCACTCCCACAACTTCCCTAATACTACCTAGAAATGGGCCAGTTAATTAGGCTCCCAGAGAAACCACTGCATACATTTCATTTTAATTGTTTTTCCAAATTTTCATCACCACATCCCTTGGCTTTCACTCAGACCAAATCAAACAAGCAATGAGGTAGGGTTCACTCTTTCTGGCCTGCAGAAAAATCTGAGGGTGCAAATAAAGATGCCACTCTGTGCCCATCACCCTGCATGCAGTTTCCTTATTTTATTTTAAGATTGTTTTGGAGATCCCAGGGCATTAGGACTCTGTTCACTGCATTGTTTTGAGTTTTGTATCTGTATTGCTTTTTCCCCATTTTGTCTTGATCTCTGGTGGGGTAGCCTTATTAATGGGTGGCCCCATTAAAGGATATTTTAATGCTTTCTGACTGCCTTAAGATCCTTCTAAATGGATTTTTGCAAAGTGAAAGGAAAAATGATTCCATCTATTGTGGCGAAACAAAGGGAGCCTGGGCGTGAGAGCAATTGGAGGACTGAAGCTTGTCCCGTCGGCAGATTACATGTAACAGGATGCGCGCTGCTTCACTGTGCAGTGCCCCGCCTGATCCCTTGGGTCAATACACAAGAATGGAAATGTGGTAAATGTCTGAGTTGTTTGTCTAAAACTCTGATGTGTTTTGACACATTCAGGAGGGAGAGGTGGCTGTTGCTTCCCAGAAAGGGTTTAAGGAGTGAAACAGTATACCTCTCTGTCATTCTGCCAGGAAGGTACCTTTTGCATCACTTTTGAACCTGATTAATTGTGCCTTGGTCTTCGCTTAGACAGTCAGTTGTGACTTGTCTCTCAGTTCTGAGCGGCAGCAGTTGTGCTCTCCGAAGTTCCTAGAGTTGTCATTGGGATGTTAGTGGAGAAAGTGAAAGATAACCCTAACTTACAACTTCATTGATGACTTTTTTGGTCAATATCCTGTTAAATGGCTTACGTCACTCTTGCTCATTGTCAGAGACATATGTTGATATGTGAAGCACATGAAACTCGAGTGTGAGAGCTCTTGTCTGGTCAGAGTTCCTATGATCATTCATATAATCCATGTTTTTTATGGAAATTAAAAATACCACATAACCCAACAAGTATCAGTTACAACTATTGTGAGTATTTGTAACCAATTCTGCATTTACAATTTTATATTCTTTTTGTTAAAGACCACCTCCCCCCACAAAAAATCTACCAAATGTACTGTCATCAAGTTGATTCTGACCTGTAGTGACTCTATAGGGCAAAGTGGACCTGGTGAGGTGGGGTCCTGAGACTGTCAAGCTTTGTGGGAGCCAAAGCCTTCATCTTTCTCCTGAGGTGACTCAAAACATAGACCTTGCCAATAGCAGCCCAGCTTGTTACCCGCTCCATTACCAGGCCCTTCTGCCCAATTGTATAACCTTCAGGCCCCACAAATCTGAATCTTTTCCTGATTATTATATAAGGTTATGAAGTTGTAGATTAGAGAAGAGGGACATGTCAGATGACCACATATTCAATTTATAATAGGTTTCCCGAGTATCTGCCTGGGCAGAGGAACGTCTTTGAAAGAGGCAGAGTGTCTCTGGCATGTCTCTCTGTTTCGTGTCACCAACTTCCTCTGAGCTTTCTTCAAATCCAAGACATTTTCTGATCTTGGAGTATAAATTGAGAAATGTGCAACCCTTAGAACAACAACAAAAAAAGAAATAGTAAGTCCTTTTATAATAACTATGAGATTTGTTTCCTTCGAATCTCACAATCTAGTTCTCACACACACAAAGGGATTGCTGACAATTTCTGTGAAGGCAAACAGAGAAGCAAGAATATCTTTAGCCAATAAGACAATGGTTTGGAGGGAGTATAACTGAATACTTGCAGAATGCTGTGTTTTAGCCATTTTCCCAGGAAACAGGAGAGAGTTGAAGGTCAGACTTACAGAGCCTTGGTTCCCTGGAAAGAGCTGACAGCTTCTTCCCATAGCTTTGCTTAAACCCTGGAATATGGCAACAGTCCTGTCTTATTTGAGAAAGGATATGAGTTGCAGACTGTCCCATAAATGTAGTCTGCCACCGGGAAGTGTGGGAATTCCCAGCAACAGAGCACACCTCAAGACAATCTGCTCCCACACCCAAGAAGATCTCCTCATGGTGAATTATTATATCCCAACTGCCCAACCCTCCAGCTAAAGTGACACAAAACCTTAACTATCACAAAGGGCATTGTTGTATTTAAACATAAAATAATACATTTTGGGGGGAGAAAATTCACCGATTTCTGATAATTGGGGGCATGGTGATTTGTCCAGTGTTTCCTAAGTATGTTACATGCCATCAAGTTGGTTCGAACTCATAATGGCCTTATGTATAATAGAATAAAACATTGCCCGGACCTGTACCATTCTCACAATAGTTCCCTGTCTACTTTCCCAAACATGGTGACCTTTTCCAGGGACAGGCCTTTCCTGATAACATGTCCAAAGTATGTAAGATGAACTCTCGCTATCCTTGTCTCCAAGGAGCACTCTGGCTATACTTCTTCCAAGACAGAATGGTTTGTCCTATGGGTCGTCCAGACTACTTTCAGTATGCTTCACCAGCACCACAATTCAAATGCATTCCCAGTTAAAATACTTATATCTATGGACATCTATATGGTTCCAAAAATATAGAATGGATAAACAATGAAAATATAGTGTTCTGACATATTTAGGAATGCTCAGAAACTAACTCATACGCTCAATTAATAGAATTAATAGAATTCCACAAAACTTGGGTGGATTTCTAAGTCCACTTAATGAATTTGGGACCTAATAAAATTTAATTTAAATGTTATTAGAAATGACACCTGAGTGTGTTTGCCTAATCAATCTAAACTTACACTGGGTTTCTGTACATATTTAAGCAATGTTTGGTAATGGTTAAGTATCGTTGAGAATGTACTTCTCAACAAATATAGTTAAGGATTAGTGAGAAAGTACTGGCAGGCAAATATGCAGGCAGTCCCTGGTTTACCCACATCTGATTTATGGAGTTTGTGCTTGCCCTTTAATGTTCTGTGAATTGGCCTTTACGTTGAAACAGCTGAACCCCAACTTGCAACACCTTCATCATCATCATCATCATCATCATCATCATCATCATCATCATCATCATCATATTTGCTTGCTTTAAAGATAGCTTAAATAAGGTTAAATAAAGAACTACATTACCTGTTACAACTTCCCTACAAATTAGACTTCAAGACACATATAGGAGTGGCTCTTGTTTTAACCCAGGGACTGTACTCTTCAATGTCCTTTAGAGGTCTATTGCCTTCACAAACAGTGGTCTGGGTTCCTGAGCACTGGAAAGTGAAAGGAATATATCCATTGTGTTTATTTACTTGAACAAATGGTTGCTGATTGTTTTGGTTTGTCTTTATATTAAAAGAATAGATTATATCTTTTTTAAATGGGGCCAAAATGGTTAAAATATCCTCCTGAACTTGAAGATATAGCAAGAATGTTAGAGTCAGTTGGACTTGTGTACACTGATTGACCATATAAGAGTAAGTGTAGTCATTAAAAATAAGTAGGTATTCAGATATAAAATATATACAATTCTAGGCTAAGACTTTCTCATGAACATTATCTAGCAGGTTGCCTGGGCCATAGTTGATGCACAATTTCCAAAAGATGACTGAATAGGTGAATGGATTGACTTGATTTTAATTAAACCAATTAACTTGGACCTGGAAGGGGAAACCTGTGAAATATCTTAAAGAATGTGAATTTTTGAGTCTTCTGAAGAGAATCAGTGGCTTTTCAGTGCAGGAAAGCCATTGCAAACCAACATATTTCACATCAAGGAGACTGTATAACTTGTTTGGCTTAGTGAAGGAACCAGAGAAGTTGCAGCGGGAAACACCAGTGCCCATAAAACATACCCTGCATATTTCATCTCCATGTCAACGGTCAATGAAAAACAATTTCTGAAATGCGATGGAGAAGCTGAGGGTGGTGTCAAGAAAGACTTCAGTTTCTTCCTAAATGATTTGTGATTACTGAGTTTAGGAAGCATATTACGTGACAAAAGCAAAAGAAAGCAAAATAAAGTGGTGCCCTTCAACTCATGGCGACTGCCTCAAAGACTTTCCAAGACTGTAACTCTTGAGGGAAGTACACGCCCTGTTTTCCGCCTGCGTTCCAACCACTGGTCTTTTGGTGAGCAGCTGAGTCCTGAACTGGGGTGTCCCCCGGACTTCTTTGATCACCGTGAAGTTGGATATATGGTCTACTTTTATGTCCCAAGGGGAATCTAGCCTCTGTCACAGCTGTGAGCTTCGTGGGACAATACTCTGCTGGTACCCTCATGGAGATCCTGGCATCAGTAGCAGCCACAAGGTCTAGAGTGCCTTTCCCTCTTAGCTTTGAAGATGACTGAGGAATAAGCAAAATCCCTGGTGTGGTGTTGCAGCGGGTAAAGCACACTTCTGCTAAGCAAGAGGTTTTTCAAGTTCATCAACTGCTATGCAAGAGAACAACGTGACAGCCTGATTCCCTGAAGACTTAAAAACTTGGAAAATATCCTATAGGGTCTCTATCAGTCAGAATCAATTTGATAGCAGTGGGTTTCAGATAAGAGGAAAGAGCTTAATTGTAACTTTGATGGATTATCTGTAGAATTTGTGTGATGTCTCAGACCAAAATTGTATTTCTTACAAGAAGAGATGAACGAACCACTTTATTCTTAGTGGTGAATAAAAGATGGGTAGGAAAAGTTATAAAATTCCTGCCTTTCATAAAAAAGTATTTTATGAGCTTTGTCAGTGTGAGGCCAATACAAAAAATGTAGCTGCTGCTGTTTTAAGATGCCCTTGACTTGGCAATGACTCATAATAATCTGACTCCATTCACAGCAGAAACCCTGCCTGGTCTTGCACCATCCCAGTTATTTCTATGTTTAAGCCTATTGTGCTACTCTGTCTTGTTGAGAGTCTTATTTTTTATTGTTATTGTTAAGAACCTCTACTCTACCAAGTTTAATGCCTTTTAGATGGACTGATTTCTTATTCATTGATGGTGGATCCAAGTAAAATGAGATCGTTGACAACTTTAATATTTTTTCCATTTATTGTGATGCTGCTTGTTGGTCCCATAGTAAAAAATTTTTGTTGTTGAAGTGTAATCCATATGGAAATAAGTAGTCTTCGATGTTCCTCAGTAAGTGCTTCAAGATCTCTGTCTCAGTAAGCGAGATTGTGCTAGCTGCTCATCACAGATTACTAACGAGTCTTGCTACAATTCTGATGCTGCATTCTTCTCCAGATACAAGAGGGTACCTCAACAAAACTGGATTTTTTTCAAAGCTATATATTTAAATAAAAAAACCTCACCTATCACCTTCAAAGTACTCTCCATTACACTTAATACATTTGTCAAATCTGCAATTCCACTCTTAGAAACATTTTTCAAACTCATCTGATTGGGTGGCTGACAGCACCTCCCTTGTTTTTTGCTTCACCTCTTCTATGTTATCAAATTGCTCTCTTTCATGTCCCTCTTCATTCCCAGAAACAAAAAGAAGTCACATGGAGCAAGGACCGGGGAGTAAAATGTGTTGGGCAAGAGAGGCATGCTGTTTTTTCCCAAAAACTGGTACACTGAGATGGCTGCGGGGGCAGGTGCATTGCTGTAGTAGCAAAACCAGTCCTCCATCTGCCATGAATCAGGCCTTGTTTGTTGCACACTGTTAGCCAATCTTTTCAGAACCTCTAAATAGAAGGCTTGACTAACAGTCTGACCTGGTGCAAGGAACCCCAAACGTATTACAAGTCAACATTTTCGCCCATTTGGGAAGTTGATGGATGCCCAGTATAAGTTTCTCATCAATCGACATTTCACCTTTTTGAAATGAGAAAATCACCTGTACACCATACACTTGAGTTTTTCCCATGGTGCTGCCCTTGTAAGCTGTGTTCAACAGCACCACAGTTTCTGTGACATTTTTCCCCAGTCGGAAACAAAATTTCACAGCTGCATGCTCTTCTCTTAAATCAGCCATCACAAAATAGGAGTTTTGAGCAAAAATGCTTTTATGAAAATATTCACTGTGACCAGAGAGAACCTTCCCAGGAGACGCCACTGGTGCATTAATTCAGAGTAAGTTGCTCGACTCGCCTAGTGGGAAAAATTCATACTGTGAAGCTCCACCCAGTGGAACTATTCCTGTTTTTTGGGGGTGGGGAGGTGGGGGAATACCTTTTCGTACTCTAGCTTCTTGGATTATTTGTGTAGTATACAAATGGAAAACACATAGTGAAAGGATACAACCTTGACTGACATTTCTCATGACTTTAAACCATGCCGTAACCTCTTCTTTTGTTGAACAACTGCCTCTTGGTCTAAGTACAGGTTCCACAAGAGCACAAATAGGTGTTCTAGATTTTTCATTCTTTGTCGTGTTATTCACAGTGTGCTTTGATCCGTACAACCAAATGCCTTCCATTAATGAACATAGGTAAATTTCTCTCTGATCTTTACTTTTAGCCAGTTTCCATGTTACATGAGCAATTATATCTCTTGTTTCATATTCTCTTTTGAATATGGCATTCTGCTGCATCTGTTTTTGAATGATCTTTAGCAGAATTGTACTGATGTGTGATATTAATGATATTGTGTATTAATTTATGCACTAGCTCTTATTAGCTACAGGTGGAAAACATTAAATTACTATTTTTTTTGCTAATGGCCTCAAAAGTTCTGGCATAGATATTAGAGATTGAGTGATTGTTATCCTTGCTGTATCAAAAAAGAAAGAATTCAGGAGAGAATATTTAATTCAGAAACTGAGCCCATAGAATCAGAGCTGGCTGAAAAATGTTAGTTTTTTTTTTCTCTATTTATATTTTATTTATTTATTTTAAAAAATCATTCTATTGTGGGCTCATACAATTCTTATCACGATCCATCCATCCATCCATTGTGTCAAGAACATTTGTACATTTGTTGCCATCATCAGTCTCAAAATATTTGCTTTCTACTTGAGCCCTTAATATCAGCTCCTCATTTCCCCCCCTCCCTCTCCGCTCCTCCCTCCCTCATGAACTAATTTGTATAGGCTAAAATTAAATTGATTTGGTGGCTCTGAGGGAAACATTTGGGTATAATTTTGAAGCGATGTTTTGAAATGCCTATTTGTGGCCTGCATGTGAAGGTCACAATACTATTTAAAAACAAATTAGGCATATAAAAATGAGTTTAAATATAATTGTTTCAATCTCCTCAAAATTTAATCTTGTATCAGCTTTCATTACTAAATTTTTTTTCCCTCAAGCGTGGCTCATATGCCCAATTTTGGGGTTAGTAGTTAGGACTTTTTGACAAGACATCCATTTGCTTGTCTAGCCTGAAGGAACTGAACTAGCAAATGGATTCCACTTTTGTATGTATACAAGTGCCTCTTTGGTCTATGCTCAATGAAAAAGTGTAAAAGAAAATTAATCTTCCATTCCCCAGAGTTGCTTGTAACATGGGAAAGTGAAGAGAATGGGGAAAGGGCTCTGGTACTTAATGTTAAGTTGGAGAGATTACATTAATGATATACCCTTATTCTAATCTTTTTCCTTTCCTGAATTTTCAATCCCTTCAACATGCCCTTTGACCGGGGGGCCACTTTAGAAATGTCTCTAGGTGTACACAATATTTAGGAAGAATACACCATGTAGAAGTGTTACTGGGCGCTGTAGCTGCATCTTGTTTGCTTGTGCCTAGCCAGACTATGATCAGAACAGATGATGTTTTTCCAACCTCAAAGAATGTGTTGTATTAAATGCTTTTCAAATTCTTCTCACTCAGTGAATGATTCAGGAGGAAAATGCTCAGATTCAGGTGAAGGGAATCATACCAAATACTTGCCAGACCGCAAAAACTCCAGCTGCCTGGACTTAAGGCTGATTTCAGTCACTAAAGAATTTGGAGATGAAAACACTGCTTATAGAGAACTTGCAGAAATCCTGCAAATGTTGTAAGGACAGGGATCCGGGCGGACTTGCCTTCATTGTATTTCTGGGGTCTTGAACACAGCTGTGAACCCCGAAATTGCTTAATACATCTGGGAACCTTTAGGGATCATGCTGTTGAAGAACCATTTAACAACCTGATTTACTGACCTTTTATCTTATTGTGATCAGTTCCCACCACCATATAGCTTTCTTTTTCAACTGCGGTGGCTTGTAGGTTTGCTATGATTTTGGAAGCTGTGCTACTGGTATTTCAAATATGAGCAAGATTGCCCATGGTGGATGGGTGTCAGTGGAGCTTCTAGACTAAGACAGACTAGAAAGGAAATTCTGGAGGTCTATTTAAAAAAACATTTGCCCATGAAAACCTTATGAATATTGTTTGATAAAAGGCTGGAAGTCACCCCAAAATCAAAGTTGGCCCAACAATGGACTGCAGTATACCAATAGTCAGGCAGATGGTGCAGGTTCAGGCAAGGTTTTGTACTGTGTACACGGGCTCCTCATGAATGTGTTCCAATGGCAACTAACAACATGGTTTAGTTATTAGACCTTCTCCTGATGGACAGACTCAAGGATCCTAGTTTCTCTTACTGGAGAAATCGAAGATCTGCCTTGTTTAAAGAAAGATGATTTGACCTTTCCTGCTACTTTGATTTTTCTACTCTATGCTTGGGTCTTCATGACTTAGGTCAGTGGTTTTCAAATGTTAGCATGCATCATAATTACGTGGAAAGCTTGTTAAGTCACTGCTGGGCTCCCTCTGTGGCTTTTCTGATTAAACAGGACTTAGTTGGGGCTTGAGACTTTTTATTTCTAAATAGTTCCCAGGTGTGTCTAATGCTGCTTATCCTGTGAAAACAGGCTTTGAGATCCGCTGTATGAACTTAATACCAACTTACCAACCACCATGCCTGGGACATTCCATTTTCTTTTTGTAATTTTTAAAAAGCCATTTATTGTAAATTGAGCCAAAGTTTACAGAGCAGACCGATTTTCTATTCAATAATGCATACATGTTTTGTTTCATCTCAGTGACTGCTGGGGTTACAAGGTAATATCACTTATTCCACTTCCTCTCTGTTTCATGTGTCCATTCTTCTTTCTCTCCTAACCCTTCTGAACTTTGTCCTTTGGTAAATGCTGCCCTTTTAATATTGAACAATTGATTATTGTAATACGTATACCTCACTACTCTTATTGTTACCCTTATAGATCTGTTGTTTGGTTGGAAATTTAACTCATGGGGTGGGGGCGTTCATTTCAAGAGATGAAGGGTGAAGAAATTCTATAGTCTTGGGGTTCCATGTGTCTCTATTCAATCAGTGTGGCAGTTACATAATCTACTGTCAGCTCGAGTGAAAGGGTATAGTCTAGCCTGGCAATCAGGTCATAGCCAATGAGACCTCTGTGGGGGCATGCCCTTCTCCTGAGGATTCTGGAAACTCCTGTTTTCTCCCTGGAGGTGGGACACACACTCTCTGCCTTCCCTTAACTACTGGTGAGACACTCAGAGAGGTGGAGGAGACATGTGGAGACCCATGCCAGAGTTGAGATGCTTCCATTGCCACTGGATCCACAAGAACTTCTACCCACTGGGCAGTGATCTTCCTGCATTAGGCATAATTTCATGTGCTGTGTTAGTCTAAAGAGGAAATTATGGACTAGTACCAGTCACATAGTAGCTAATATCTGACTTATGAACTTGATCTGGACTGGGCTGGGGTTTTTTCTCGATATACAATTGCTCTTTTTTATAAAGCTCTTTCTTATACTCATATGAGTGTTTTTGAATTTGTTTCGCTAGCCAACCTGGACTAACAAAATCAGTAAGGCTGCTCTATTTTGTAATTTTGAGTTTTGGCCCAGAATCCTCCACCCTCCCCCTCATTTTATCTAGGACCCTCTAATGCAGTGGTTTTCAATCTTCCTAATGCCGTGACCTTTTAATATAGTTCCTCATGTTGTGGTGACCCCCAACCATAAAATTATTTCCATTGCTACTTCATAACTGTTATTTAGCTACTGTTATACATCAGACGACCCCTGTGAAAGGGTGGTTTGACCCCCAAAGGGGTCAAAACTCACAGGTTGAGAACCACTGCTCTAATGGAATCCCTTTCAGAGAACTTGGTAGTGGTATCCAGATACCATCTCATTTTTCTGGTTCCAGGGTCAAGGAAGCTGTGTTTTGTATGGCCCGCTAGTCTTTTGGACCCATACTATTTCTTGTCCATTTTCATCACTCTTCTTTCTCTGAAAGAGGAGAAACCAAAAGTTACATTTTAGATGATTGCTCATGAACTTGCAAGACTCCAGTCTCTACTCCCCCCATGAGATCGTTAATGTTTATTGTGCAAACCTGGCCAATAAACACATGTGGGGTTAATTGAAGGGCAGAGAGATAAATGGTTCGGTGAGCAGGCCTTTCTAGTTCTCAGGTCTCTTGCTTTCTGATGGTTGGACCAGGGCAGCTGCATTAGCCAGATCCCTGTTTCAGCTGGTAAGGCTCACTTCCTGCAAGACATCCTGAAGGAGAAGCCAAATGGACCTACCCTGATGCAGCCCTGGGTGCCGGAGAACCCGTGTAGAGACCCCTGCCAGTGCTGAGATGCTCACATGTTCACTGGTTTGGCTTTCCTCCTGCAGTCAGCATTATAGTGTGTGTTTTGTGAGATGGAGGAGGACTTTGTAGATTGGTTTCGGACATATGGGCTGGTGTTGGATTTATGGGCTTGGACAGCACTGGGTTGGGATGCTTTCTTAATGTAAACTTACCCTTTATATAAAACTCTCTAAAAAAATCACCTTTCTCTTATACATATAACTTTCTGTGGATTTGTTTCCCTAGTTTACCAAGACTAACACACCCTACTAGGATTCAGAGCATGAGCTTTGTGGATGCACTATGCCAATTGATTTTGGTGTGCCATTAGATGATGGTCCAGATTCCCTAGGTCTAGTAATTTATTCTTTTTTTAAATAATTAAATCATTTTATTCGGGGCTTGTATAACTCTTATCACAGTCCACACATATATCCATTGTGTCAAGCACTTTTGTACATTTGTTTCCCTCATCATTCTCAAAACATTTGCTTTCTGCTTGAGCCCTTTGTATCAGCTCCTCATTTTCCCCCTCCCTCCTCATTTCCCCCTCCCCCATGAACCCTTGATAATTTATAAATTATTATTATTTTGTCATATCTTACACCATCCGACACCTCCCCTCACCCACTTCTCTGCTGTCTGTCCCCCAGGGAGGAGGTTATATATAGATCCTTGTAATCGGTTCCCCCTTTCTACCTCACCTTCCCTCCACCCTCCCGGTATTGCCACTCTCACCACTGGTCCTGAGGGGTTCATTTTTCCTGGATTCCCTGTGTTTCCAGTTCCTATCTGTACCAGCGTGCATCCTCCAGTTGAGCCAGATTTGTAAGGTAGAATTGGGCATGACAGTGGGGAGGGAGGAAGCATTAAAGAACTAGAGGAAAATTGTATGTTTCATCGTTGCTACACTGCACCCTGGCTGGCTCATCTCCTCCCCACGATCCTTCTGCAAGGGGATGTCCAATTGCCTACAGATGGGCTTTGAGTCCCCACTCTGCACTCCCCCCTCATTCACAGTGCTATTCTAACATGTTTATGTAACTTTCCCCCTTGTGTGCTCCAGTACATTCATGGATATATTTGTAGCACAGGTAAATACTCATGTACATATATTCTCTGTCAAACCTATTGTGATAAGCAGGTTTATTGTGACAATATGGCCAATGACTGCTTGTGGCATTAATTGAAGGGCAGAGAGATAAATGACTCAGTGAGTCTTGCCTTCTTGCCTCTTGCTCTTTGATAACTCAACCAGTGTGCAGCTGCCTTGGCTTGTTCTTTCCCTCAGTTTGCAAGCCACACTACCTGTGGGACACCTAACCCGTGGACTGTGTTGCTGTAGTTTGAGGTTCCTTCAAGACCTGCTTTGCCACGCTACTGGAGTATGCATTGCTTGAGCTAGGGACTGTCAGACCCTGTCATCTGTCTCACTGTTGGCGACCTGCCTTGCTGTTTGCTGCCTGTGACCAGATGGCTTGAATTGCTCTAAAGAGGGCCACCCAGTGGCCCTCAAGACTTGAAGGACTGCCCATGTATTAGCTGTCTTATGGAAGTGAGTTTACTGAGCCATTTGTACTGCTTTATAGATTAATTAACTGTTTATTTCTTGTGATATATATATATATATATATATGTAAAATAATTAGTGTATTGGTTTTGTTTCACTAGAGAACCCTGTCTAGCATACCTATATAGATTTTAGGTATCCCCCCTCACACAGAAACATCCCCCCCCACCTTTTCAGTTTGCATGCCCATCCATGTATTCACTAATAAAATAACTCACAACTCACCGCCATCGAGTCGATTGCAACTCAAAGTGACCCTGAATAGATCACAATTATTATTCATAGGTAATTTCCCTACTCTTTCTCTCCTTTAGCAGCAATTTTTTTACATTTATTTGTTTACATAATACTAAATATGCTAAAAATTCTTGACCTTATTTCTTATATTAGTGTCTAGGTCTATTGTAAGAAAACACCACAAACTGGGTGACTCAAGACAAGTGGAATGTCTTTTCTGAATATTCTGGATCCTGAACGTATGAGATCAAGGTATTGGTAGAGCCCTGGTTCTCTAGAAGGAGCCCAGGTGGCACCGTTGGGAAAGACTTGGCCTTCTAACCACAGCTGATGATTCCGATCTGCAACCCGCTCACAGTGAGAACATTGAAGCTATCTGCTCCTGGGACAAAAAGGAGGAGCTGAGACCAAGGACTCAAATAGAAAGAAAATGCTTTGAAAATGACGATGGCAACATATGTACAAATGTGCTTGACACAATGGATGGATGGGTGGATTGGGATAAGAGCTGTAAGAGCCCCCCTCTAAAATGATTTTTAAAAAGGATCTACAATCTTAGAAATTCTATATAGTGTTACTATAAATTGGTATCAGCTCAGTGGGCGAGTCTCTCTAGAGAGGAATATACTCTGTACCTTGCTGTTAACTTCTGATGCTGCTAGCAATTCCTGGTGCTACTTGGTTTGTGAATGCATCACTCCAGCACCTGCCTACATCATCTCCCTGTGTTTTGGGGTCGCTTCTTTTCTTATAAAGATGCCACCCCCACCCCCACAAGTTCCTTGCCCTTGAGTTGATTCCCATTCATACTGACCATATAAGACAGGACAGAATTGCTCTTGTGGGTTTCCAAGACTGCAAATCTTCACAAGAGGAGAAAGCCTCATCTTTGTGTCGAGGAGTGGCTGGTGATTTCAAATCGCTGACTGTGATTAGCAGCCCCACAGTCATATTTAATGGAGGTCACTCTGTTCCAATAAAGGATCCTTGGTGGTGCTGTCGGTTGAACATTGGAATATTAAGTGCAAGGTCAGTGGTTCAAAACCACCAACAGGAGAGAGAGACAGTCTGCTGCTGTAAAGCTCTAAGGTCGCAGAAACATTAAGGAGCAGTTCTGCTCTTTCTAATAGGGCTTCTGGCAGTTATAATTGACTTGAGGGAAGGATATTTTTTGTTGTTGGCTATCCAAACATGAAGTCATATTAATTAGATTATATTTGTACCTGCCCGATTGTCACATGAAGTCACATTCTCTGAGGTAACAGAAAGAGGATTTTGGAGAAATACATTTTTACTACCAATTATCTCACTTTGTAGTACTGTTGTGTTTTGCGTTTTGATCTGATTCTGGAAACAATGCCATGGGTATTTCAAATAGTAAGAGAATCACCCATCGTGGACACATTTCAGCAGAACTTCTAGATAAAGACAAGCTAGGAGGAAGGATCTGGTGACACATTTCAGAATAAACATGTGTCAAAACCTTAAGTCTAACAGCAGAACATTGTTTGATATAGTACTGGGAGATGAGTCCTTCAGGCTAGGCATCACTCAAAATATGACTGAGGAAGACCTTATTTATTTACTTATTGCTCCTTAACTCTTTTAATTTTTATTATTTTTCTGATTAAATATATTTTTCAATTTAAAACATCAAAATTAAAAAGTATCTCTGAGTTTAGAGAAGTCACAGAGGTAAGGGGAGCAGGTTTTAGTGTTCTGTAGAAGTTAAACTGATGAGGCGAGAGAAGGAAAGGCAGTAAGCGCGAGCAGAGGGTGGGCTGAGCTCTAGAGAAAGACTGCAGAGGTAGGTGTGCCTGTGCCTGAAAATAGGATGCGAAAGGGCAGAAGCCATCTCCTCCCCTTTTAGATGGAATCCTTGGCAATCACGCAGCCTCTAACTCTTGCTTCCCCTTTGTAAGGGATCTGGCATGGTTACTCCCATGGCTACTCCTAGTTAATTTTTGTAGTCCTGTATAATCACAAAGAATACCAAGGGAAGCGGCTGTAAGTTGGGTTTTCCTTTGAATTTGTCCAGTCTTGCATCTGGCAGTCTCCGGATAACCGTACCAGATGCATGCCATGCTGATGAGTCTTGGAAGACCACAGCTATTGAGGACCTCGATGATACCTTGGAGTCTACCTCTCCCAACAGTTCAACATTTTAATCCCCCCACCATCCCCAACTTTAAGAATTTTACATTGCTTTACCATCAATTCTCCCCACCCCAAAGAGCCTTAAAATACAACCCCCCCACCCCCCCCACCCCCC
>NW_022103915.1:24692951-24720337 GCF_000313985.2 Echinops telfairi
AAATTGGCATTTTATGATGCTCCCCCCACCCCCCACCACCCACCCTTTTCTCTTCAGCCCTGCAGACATTTTCAATTGTAGCGACCAAAATATAATAAGAGCCTCTCCTTCCCCGGGACCAAGGCTGAACAGGTGAGGAAGACCTTTTTTAAAGTTGACCTTCAAGATGTGGATGAAGAAGACATTTTTGAAACCTTGATTTGCTGATATGGCATGACACAAAATGAGAGGAAACAATGGCTAAATCTACTACAAGTCAATACAATCATAGATGAGCTCACTGCACTCTACTAAGGAGCATGGGTGACAGACAGCTACCTGGCCAACCAACTGGATGAAGAGATCCATATTGGTACTTACTCCAAAGACAGATGCTCTAACAGAATGTGAAAATTATTGAAGAATAGCATTCATATCTCATGCCAGTAAAATGTTGCTGAAGATTATTTTTAAAACACTGTAGTAGTACATCAGCAGAGAATTGCCAGGATGCAAGCCAGATTCAGAAGAAGTGGAGAAGAAATGATATCATTGCTGATACCAAGTGAGTCTTTGCTGACATCACAGAATACCAGTAAAAATTTTATGTGGCTGTGTGGATGATAATAAATTATGGATAACCCTGGGAAGAATGGGAATGCCCAAACACCTAATTGTGCATGTGCACAGCCTGTATGTAGATCAAAAGGTTGTTCTTTGAACAGAACAAGGGAATACTTCATGGGAGCAGCTGTCAAGAAATCAAATGCCATATTACATTGGTCGAATTCTATGTAAAAAAACTCATTAAAATGTTAACAAGTCAAGGTGTCATTTTGAGAATTAAAGTGTGCTGGACCAGATAGAGCAGAGCATGTCCACTGGTACAGATAAGAGCTTTCAACCCACGGAATCAGGACAGGTAACTCCCTCAGGAACAATAATGGAAGTAGTGATACCATGAGGGTAGGGAGAAGGTGGTGGTAGAATGGGGAAATTGATTGCAAAGCTTGACATATAACTACCTACCACCCAGAGTGACAAAATAGAAACATGGGTGAAAGGAGTCAGCAGATGGTGTAACATATGAAAATAATAATTTACTAAGGTGCATGAAGGTGGGAGGGTGAGGGAGAGAAGAAAAAAATGAGCCGATACCAAGGGCTCAAGTAGATAGAAAATATTTTGAAAAGGATGATGGCAGCATGTGTACAAATGTGCTTGATATAATGGATGCATGAATTGTTATAAGAGCTGTATGAGCCCCCTATAAAATAATTGGGGAAAAGAAAAATCAAATGCCATATTACATTGGTCAAATTTTCTGGAAAATAACTCATTAAAGTGTTAACAAGCCAAGGTATCATTTTGATAATTAAAGTGTGCCTGACCCAAGCCATGAATTTTCAATCACCCATATACGTGCAAAAGCTAGGCAAATGGATAATTAACATCAAAGATACATTGATGTATTTGAATTGTAGCATATGCAAACACTACTGAGTATGCCATGGCTTTCTAGTGGAATGAATGAGTCAGTGTTAAGAAATTACGGTCAGAATGCTTAGTTCCTCACCCATGGGAACAGCTAGCAGGTCATCAGGTATACACTTAGAATGTGACTAGACAAAGGAATGGAGAGAGGCAGCTTCCCTTTCAATGCTCAGGACTAATTCAGTGGGTTTCTTCCCCCTCTCCAGTGGGATTCGGCGGCTTCTTTGGAGACCAGCTGCGTCATTTGGCAGCGGCCTGAAGTGCTCGCAATTGCATAGAGCAAAGAGCATGCTGAATAGCGATGTTCCAGTTTAAAAGGACAGAGCTGCAAACAAAGGTAGGCTTTTATCTTGGACGAGAGCCTTTGACTACACAAAACCTCATGTCTGAGCACATACCACTCACCACTGTCATGCGCACAGCACCTGGCCATTTGTCCGCACTCCCTAATTTTCTGAGGACTGACCACTGGTGCTCGATGCCAGCGTCTCATCCTGAGCTTCCTTTTTCTTTCATTCTCTCCATGCTCCACTTATCTCTTGGCCTTTCTTCTTCACCATTTTCAGCTCCTACCGTCTCTTTCTTTTGTGGCTTATGTTTTATTAATATGATTATTTTTGGCAGATGATTTGGATACCTGAATATCATATTCAGTGTTTTCGTTTGATGGGAAAAAATACATAGAACTACAGCTTTCCCCTCGAATACTGAGTGAGCCCAGCTCTCTGCCCACAAGTCCTCGGGGAGGTGCTGTCTCCAGAGTGGTGACCCCTTCCATTTGCTGCACTTGTCACAAGTGATAGCTGTGTATCTCTGAGTGATTGCTTGACTGATGTCTATCTCCTCCCTGAACATAATCCCCTGTGAAGACAATAGCCAACTGTGTGTGTGTGTGCATGTGCGCCAACTGTGACGTCCTTAATACCTCCCAGAGTACCTGGTACACAAAAGATACACAATAATACTTGGTGGAGGTCAGAAAGAATATGCATTTTGTGTGTACCTTTTCAGTTTTGGAAGTCCTTAATCTTTATCGAAATTTGGATATAATAGCTCTGGTTTGTAAAAAAGATGTGCAGAAAGGTCTGGATTTTATTTGTGAGTCACTTTGGTTTACTTGTTACTGAAATATAAGTTGCTAGGGCTTTAGAGTTAATCTCTCAAAACTTTGGGGAGATGGTCTCATGAAATATAATATTGAACCAAAGATTCACCTGCCAGAGTTTCTATACCCCCAAAAGTTTCCCTGACATACTGCTGTCATTCTACAGGGTCAAGGTGTCTCCCTTTTTATGAGAGAAGAAGTCGAATCAGGATTTTCTGGGCTTGGCAATTAACTCTGATTTTACTAGTTGAACCTGTTTCAGGCACTGCCAGCTGTGCCATCCCAGGTGGCAGTTAAGGACATGCTGTACAGGCACTGTATAAGACAGTGGGTTTGTACAAAGTGCAAATTTTAACTGCAGGTTGTAAAGCAGTCCCTCTACTCCTCAAATGTGTGAAGATAGCAAGAGAAGCTTCTAGGGTGGTATATGGCATTGGCTCCTCAGCACTTTGACATCAGTTAATGAACACCCCTGCCCATGTTGACAGAAGAGTGCTGAAGCAAAGAAGAATGAGGATAAAATGATGATGGAATAAATGGGAGCCACCAGACACAAGTATTTTGCTTTACCATAGGAAAGGGGGAAAGTAATGTTTGACTTCTGGCTGAATGTCCATAAGAAAGACCAATATTTATTCTTGTCTCTGGCTTGTTATCAAGAGAACATGTTACATCACCAGCTTGTAGCTTCCAGGTGCTTAAAAAAGTAACTGGCAGAAATGCAAGGGCTTCCCAAAGTGTGAAACTCAGAGTTAATAAGTTGTCCCTTGTTGCCCTGATGCTCTAGGACAAATCCATCACTAGGGCAGCCACTGCTCTTGCCTTGGGATCCATAAGAATGGGAAAGCTGAGCAAAGTTTTGTCAAGGATACAGGCGAGCACCAGGGGTATTGTTTTGTACTGTAGTGAGTTAAAAGCTGAGAGGACCTTGAATGTGAATCTCTTGCTGCATGGGTCAGAGTGTTTGCTAATGAAAATTTTAATGTGGTGAAGGAGATGAAGAAAGAGGCTTGGGGAAGAAGAAAATGAAAACAAAACGCACACAAGTGATTATAATAAGTAAAGTCTGTGAATGGATTACAAAACATGACCTTATTTCTGGGCTTGACTACCTTGGTGACCCTAAACAAGTCACTGCAACACCTTGGGCATGGTTTTGATCCATGGAAATGAAAGCAATAGGACAACTTATTTTCTTGCAAGTTTTAGAGTAAAATTTTCATAGTATTATCATTTCAAGTCACTAGAGTCAGGACTTTGGAAATCTGTAGTTAGTTGGATCTGTCTCTGTGGTCCTAATTTTGTATATTTGAACTTCCATTAACCTGGTTTTTGCACTTTTATATGTAAAAATATAAGTGCCAAAAATGATGCCTAAAACTATTTATGCAAAGAATAAGAAAATTAAACTATTTTATTTTGTCCTTTTCTTAAAGCTCAAAATCTTAAAAAGATTAGTTTCAAAGGCATAAAACAAAATAATTTTCAAAACATAAAATGTAATCAACAGTGGATAGATAGATCAGTGTGTTCTATCTATGTAAACATACAGTCATAATCATACCTCCAATTCTTTAAAATATAATCCTCAGAATACATAGACATAAATTCTATATGTTTATGCTGTATTAAATATACTAGAAGAGAGCAAGTTCTCATGGAAGACAGAACTCAAACATACCATGCAGCCAAATACAAGGGATGGCATTTGGAGGTACAGTCGGATCGACCTAGGAAGGGTCTGGCTGAGGGAGTGCCATATTGAATTAGTGAGGACGTGGTGGAAATTCAGCTCAGGTGAGAATTATCCCCGCACAGAAGCTCTACCAAGCAGCATTCATAACCACCTTGTGATGCTCTATGAAGGGATCGTATCAGAATGGTGGGATTCCGAGTTGGCTAGTGGTTTCAAAGGCAGGCTCCTCACTTGCCATTTTCAAATACTGATTCTGCTGCTCACAACTGTGTGACTTTGAAAAGCAATAGAACCTTTCTATGTCTTGGTTTCCTGACTTGTAAACTGATGACACATCCGTGTTCACGTTACAGTGCTGTGCATTCAATAAGAACGATAAAGGTAAAGTTCTTACCGGAACAATCTACAATAAGTATTCAAATAAAGAGAGGGTAATTGCTATTATATCTTCTATAATGTCCTGCCTTCTGGAGAAACGGACTCTACTGTAAGAATGGATGTAGAATCTCATAACTTTTCTACCCATGTGGAATATTTTTAATCTGTGGATGATGACAAATTTCCAAGGATCCTCCTGTAGACCTACAGCTGAAGAGAGAGAAATGATCCCTTAGGCAAGGCCTGGGTGTGGCAGCACTGCCGTCTGGGGAGCACCCAGTTCAAGTCTGAACAATGCAGTCTTCACTCTGGGCAGAAAACACTAAGCAAGGAAGTTTCTGTTTTGTAAGAGGACAATTCAGCCTTGTTATTCAGGATATTCTGAAATCCAGCAGTAAGTATTAAACAGGACACCAAGAGACTGAGAAAGTGAGAAGAAAATAGAAAAGATTGTTTGCAAGCCCAGAGAGAGAGAAAATACCTGTCTGGTAGAAAAAATACAGAGGAAAGTTAAAAGCAACTATGAATAAATGTAAGCACACATTCTTGAGAACACAAATTACGTTCAAGAAAATGTCTAGCTTCCTTGATTGGTGGACACCAGTCTTTGACTTCTGAAGCAGCCCAACCACTATAGGGACTTGTGGTATGTAACTTTGCAGGTGGGAAAATGCTAATCTTGGTTTAAATCCTGGCTCCATGACTTCATATGTCTGAGCTTTCGGAGAAAATTAAGGGCAATGTAAAAATGAACTTCATAAGTAGTACTGACTGCAGGGGGCTCTGGCTTTAGACAGATTTATTCATCAAGCCCATGAGGAGGTAGGTCCTATTACAGTGTTCATTTATACATTATCCTTTTCACCACTGATATCACAATACTTATTCACTTTGTATGCTGAAAAAGTAATGCAAGACTGAACTATATGAAGCAGAATGCAGAATACGAATTGGAACAAGATTCATTAACAATATGGAAATGCCACAACCTTGCTTGCTGAAAGTTTAGAGGACTTGAAAACCCTTACTGATGGAAATCAAAGACTGAAACCTACTACCTTCAGTTTGGATCACACCTCAATGTAAGGAAAATAGAACTAGTTACTACTGACCGAAGAGCTAGCGCAAGGGAAGTGAAGAAAATACTGCAGTTGTCAAGGATTTTATTTTACTGGGATCCACAATGAATACCCCTAGAAGCATCAGCCAACAGATCAAAGGCTATATTGCATTGTTCAAATCTGTTGCTAAATTTCTCTTTAAAGTGTTAAAAGGTAAAGAGGCTACTTAGAGTACAAAGTTATGCCTGATCCAAGCCTTGGTAATTTCAACCCCCTCATCTGCTTGCAAAAGCTAGACAATGCACAAGGAAGACTGGAGAAATGATGCATGTGAAACATGTATTTTGTGTATGTGTAGGGGGTATTCAATGTATGGACTCTCTGAAGAATGAACAAAATTATTTGGGAAGAAATACAGCCAGAATGCTCTTTAGAAGTGAGGGTGGTGAGACGTTAGGCATGTTGTCAGAAGGGGCCAGTCCGTGGAGAAGGGCATATTTGGTCAAGCAGAAGGTCAGTGAAAAGGGAATCTCCTCAAAAGATGGGTTGGCATCATGGCTGCAATGATGGGCGGAGACTGTAAGGACAATATAGGAAGACTGTAAGGACAATATAGGAAGACTGTAAGGATATTGCAAAGCTGGAGATGGTTAAGTTTTACTTAACAGCATAGGTATGAGTTGGAGCAGGTCCAGTGGCACCTAACAACAATGACATGGATTTTTTCTAGGAAATTAAATGAGATTTTATATATATATCTATAGACATATATATATGTTTATGTACACCATGTTGATAAGGTGTTTTTGTTTGGGTTTTGCTTTGGGGAATGGTCAAATCCTTTTCCTAGTCTGTCTTATTCTGGAAGTTCTACGGAAACATGGTCACCTGGATCACTCTGCTGATCTTGAGAAAGCAATGGCATAGAATCAACCTGCAACCCACAGAGTAAGACCAACTGAAAGAGCAGTAGAAAAGAGAGATGCCCAGTTAGGTGGGTTGACATGGTAGCTACAACAAAGGGTATAATCACAGCGGCGGTTGTGAAGATGGCACAGGCCCGGGGAGGTTTTTTGAAATGAATACATACAATCTGTATGTATCGATGCCTAGAAAATGGATTACGGCCATGGCAAGGATTATTAAAAGTACCATAGACTGCCAGAAGAACAAGTCCATTTGTCTTGGAGGAAGTACAGCACCATGATTATTTGGAAAGGGGGGATGGTGAGACTTCATTTTGAATATTTGGGGCATGTTTTCTGGAGGGACGAGTCCCTGAAACAGCTATCGTGCTTGCTAAAGTAGAGGGTCTGTAAAAGAGAGGAAGATTCTCAAGGAGATGGCCTGACACAGTGGCACCCGGTGCAACCCTGGATTCAGGGATAATGATGGTGAGGGAGGTGCGCAACATGGCGGCAGCATTTTGCTCTATTGTACATAGAGGTGCTGTGATTTGGAAATAACTCAATGGCACCTAACAATGACAACAAAAGTTTCTATAAGTCAAGGCCAAGTATAAACTATAAAGCACCTAAGACTCTCACCAACACACACACAAAGCCATATATATGTATATATATATTCAAAAATATATAAAATGGAGAGGGATTTGAAAAGTTTGTGGGGAGTTAAAAGATAGTAGCATCTTTTCATAAACTTTCTGAAGCTCTCTTGTGTATATGTGCATGCACATGCATGTATTTGTATAAACATATGTATATGTATGTATGTAATCACCTACCTTGCACAATGGCTGGCACTTAACACTTACTGAGCATTTGCTTTGAGCATCTTGAGTTCAATAGTGTTCGTTTATGACCGAACGGGATTGTTTTCCAGGGCTGACTCTGATATTCTAACCTTCAATAATTAGCACAGCTGACTTTACTTACCTGTCTTCTTTCATTGCCTACTCTGGAAAACCGGCGGCTTGCATTCACCCAGCGATTCCCTAGAAGAAAAGTCTAGCAATGTGCTTCTCAGGGTCAGAGCCATTGAAAGCCCAGCGAGCGCAGCTGTGCTCTGACATGCATGGTCACCATTGTTGTTCTCACCCATCGCCACCCTGTGCACAACAGAAGGAGGAAGCACTTCCTGCCCACTTGGCTGTCCGCTTGTCCTATGGTGGTGGTGTGTGTGCTGCTGTGAAGCTGGAGGCTATGTGACCACTGGTACTTCAAATGCCAGTAGGGTCACCCAAAGTGGACAGGGTTCAGCAGAGCTGGCAGACTACGATACAGGAATTGATTGCCCACTTTGGAGGGAGTAGTGGCTGAAAACCTTATGCATAGCATGGGGTCAGAACCTTATACACGTGGTATAGTGTATTATGTGTTAGGCTGCTAACAGCTAACTTATCAACTCTCTGGCAAATGACTGTAGTGGCTGTCTTAGGGAGTAGGGGGCCGAATTAAGTGAGTGTGAAATTCACTTAGAGTAGTGATGGCATATCATAGACTCCCTCAGGGTTAGTTAACATGAAGGAGTTTTTCTGATCAGTTGCTGCATTTCTCTCTCTCTCTCCTTGCTTAACTAATATTTCTCTTAAGCAGAACACCTGTACTCTCTACCGTGGGCTTTCTCCCTTTTCTCTGAAATGCTATTAGCATAGCATTCAACCAAAGCTAAGGCAGTAGGTTTAATCCCGCAGAGGTCACCCGGATGCACATTCCCCCTGTGACTCCCGGAGGGAGGAGGGAATGAGAAGGCATTTGTTATCCTGCATGGCTAGAGGGACAAGTCACAGAGGAGACCTGAGTGAGTGATAGGTCATAGATACATGGTGGTTGAGGAAGGACATGAATTTCTCTGAGCAGGGAGAGCCCAGTACGGGGATGAGACAGCAACATTGATTTGTTTGGCAACCTGGCACCGTGGCAGGCATGTGGATGGCTCTGAACTGGGGCGTTTGCTCTGCCAGGTGCTCTTCATCTTTCATGAGCATGAAATCCCCTGCATTCGGTAGCATTCGGTACATACTCTTCTACAGCCTGTTCGGTGCAAGATTTTTGCAAAAAGTGACGCTCCCGGTCACACCCATCTTATTCTATATTTATTCGGAGTGTACAGGACTAATGAGATAATCATACCCTGGGGCTTAACTGGCTGAAATCTGTAAACTCCTGAAAGTGTACTTACCTGTTCATAATCCTTTCCAGTATTGCGTAAATCTCATTAGGACATATTTTTTTATCATTCATGTTATGAAAAAATTGCATTTAGCCATTGAAAGAAAAGTTGGCAGGGAAGTCCAGGTAGATTGTTGGAGTTATTTGGTGTAAGCCCTGTGATTCAATCAAAGAATGCACTCATGAGATTCCCTTAGCATCGTGTTCTGTTCAGCTCTTTGCTTACACAGCCAGGGCCATCATTGGAGTAAGGCTGTAGGTATCTGCATGAGGTTGGAACATAGCAGAGTGAGGACTGTTGACGATCTTGACTTTGATTCTAGGCATAGTTTCTAGAAAGACCAGGGCTCCTATACCATCGTAGAGTGAGAGCCCCCAGGATCAAAATGAACTCTACGTCAGGCTTCACAGCCAACCTGTGGCCCCCAGCAAACTCGGACCTCTGCACTGCCAGGACCAGTGGCACCATCCGTCACCTGTTAACTGCATAGGCATCTGTGAAGGAATTTTTAAAATAGGGTAAAGAAGTGATAATGAAATGGGGGAAATGGAGAGAGGTTTGTCTACTGTTCTCTATTTCTGAGAACTGGATAGCAACTACATAAAATGTTGCTTATAAGGGAACAATTTCACATGGGGTAATGTCTCATGGGTTGCACTGCTAACAGCATGGTCAGCAACTTGAATCCCAGCCAGACTGAGAGTAAGCTAGCATTATCAAGACTTAAAGCCCCAGAAACCCAAAGGACCATTCTACTCTGTCCTATAGGGTTGCCATGAATTAAAATTGATCTGATGCCAACAAGTTTAGTTTTTCATTTTTAGTGAGTACAGGAATGTTATGAATGATGGCAACATATGTACAAACATGCTTGATACAATTGATATATGGATTGTTATAAGAGTACCCAATAAAATGATCTTTAAAAAAAAAGAAATATTATTAGAATTTACTTGATTGAATGTTTTGTTTGTTTGTTTTTTCCCTAGGCTTGGATAACATGTTCACTATTGGGAGTTTTGTGACATTTCCATTTCCTAAATTGTGTTATGAATCCAATAATTTATGAAATTACTTAGAAATGTATGGAGATGGTTCCATAATTTTCTTTGAAGCTCTGAATTTTTCTCTTATTTTGGATGCTGCCTAATAGCAAAGAAAATTGTTTGAACCAGAGACTTCCAACAAATTTGTGGGATGGGATAGGGCAATGTTTACCTTGTGTGCGTATGTGTATGTGTGTGTGTTTATGTGACCTTAAACTCCTTCCTATATACCGTCTATTTAAGGCAGTGAAGTGAAAGAGCTGTATTGGAAAGCAGATCATGCTTATCATCTGGTCATTGTTACAATTTATATGCTACGATGGGTATGCTGTGTCACTTCTTTGGGCCCCGGAATTGAAGACCATGGGCTGTGAGGCATTTCGCTTACACTTCAGTTACATGTGACCTGCAACAAACCCTGACCTTAGCATTGATCATTACCTGTTTGCCAAAGCCAAAAGTCAATAGGGCCTGGAGGAGAGATGGAAGGTGTTGGGGAGGGCAGTTCTCCAATGAAGTGTAGTCGGGGTACTCTGGTGTCTGTAGGAAGAGCTTCTTGGCTCTCTGAATATCTATATTTTAATTGTAAGAAGTAGAACTAGGACGGGAGAAGCTACTTATTCCCTCTACCTCTGCCCTATGTCAGCATCTATGAAGGACTTCTATAACCCCTCCGATGACTCCTTGTTAAAATATACCACTCTAAGGGTAATGATGGCAAATGAACCACATTTATTTGACCCAAGTTTGAGGCTGCCATTTTTATTCAAGCAATATCTTAATAGAATATATATATGCATATATTGTATCTACTTGTGTATAAGCCGAGTTTTTTCAGCACATTTTTTATTCGGGTTGGCTTATGCTCGAGTATAACTTCCCAAAGAGACAAGCATCCAGCGATAAAAAATGTGGAGTCCTTCAAGCTAAAGATCTGGCTGATTGTTTAGGATTTCACTTTTTCTTTAACTATTTGGTCTTATGGACATAATTTTTGGGGGGCCCTAGTGCTACATAAGTCACATCTTATATAACATCTTTTATTTTTCCCCCCTATAACATTTTATCTTCAACTGTCTTAATGCGATGTAAAGCCTATTCCACCTTTATGTAACGTAATTCAGAAATGAGGTGTGCTGATCTCTACAGGATGTAAGCAGGAACCTCTTTATTTTCTACACCTTAATCCTCCTCCACTCCTGTTAAGTCTTTCTAAGTAGTACTCTTGGGCTTTTCATATGCTTACAGGACCAGGGATTCGCATGATCTGTGGACCACACTTAGTACTTGGAGAGCGTTTCTGCATTCTTGTCCCTGTTATCAGTGGAAGCACCGCTTGCTCTGTATACAGCCTGCCAGCTAAGAAGATGCACAGCTTCTGCCACCTTCTTGCTGGAAACATTTTCCAATCTGGGTAGAGCATTAGACCCTGAACCCTCACGGGCTTTAAGGAGACACACAACTAGCTCTTCTGAAGTGTCTCTCATTGGACATATTCTCCCCACCACTCCCACCTTCCTCATTGCCAAGGTGGAGAGGGACATGCCGAGAATTCCAATAAACCACTTTCACTCCTTTCCTCTCTAGCCTCAATCTTCCTCTCCAACCCAGGAGGATGTTAGGACGGGGATGGCAAAACCAGCTGATGGTCACCTCTTTTGCAAAAGCTGTCCAGTTGTCTCGCACCTCAAGCTGTGCCTACACACTCCTTCTCTGAAAGTTCCTAGAGAGTAGAGTTTTCTTTCTTTTTGTCATGCATCTTTAGACTCATTATCATACCTAGCACAGTGTCCTGTGTCGTAGATGCCCCATGTGCTGAATGAATGTGTGGATGAGGGTAAGCCTCCTATCCCACCCCGACTGACTCTCCATACAAAGCATGACCAGTGTCTGACGTGGTGGACACTTTGAAGCTCCCCTCCTGCATTCTGCTTCTCCTGCAAGTACTGTTATTAAACTTCTAAATACTTAACAGAAAGCTTGTGTTTGGCAGCCAGTGAAGTCCTTTTGTCTCCCATCCCGTGAATATCCTAACCACTTTGTCACTTTGATCTAGGGGGCATTTCATCTTCAGAAATGCAAAGGAGTTGGCAAGTTCACAGAATGCGCTCTATGTCCTCTTGCCATCAAACTCGGGGCTCTGGAGCCTCTGCCCGCCCCCTTGCATGGTAATGTGTAAACCACTAAATTGCAGCTACTGGCTGCGGTCATAGCCATCAAAAAATCGTGAATGCCATGTAGATTTGAGGCTCGCTCCACTAAAGACTCCACAATGGCTTTACTGTCACTGGGTTAACTAGAACTTGGCAAAGAGCTATCCAAGGAGGGTGATACCAGGCCCCCTCCCCCTTCCAGGATGCTGGCCTGATCTTGTATTTGTGCAACTGGCCCGTCCAGAGACCCGCGAACTCCGGGAGGAGGCCCAGTGAGGGCGGCTCTCTCAGGGTCAGGCTGTCCTTTTGCAGCGCTCTTTTTCACACAGCTTCTCTTCCTGTGATGTGAAGGAGGTGAGAGGAGAGCTTGTTTTCTTTTGCTGTTTGAAATACAGCATTTGGGGTCATGCTCTGAATAATTTGTGCTTGTTAGAAATGACTGTTGTCCTCTTGAAGCAAAAACAAAGGACAACATTTAAATTAAATTCAGCCAAGCAAGAACTCCTCCACAAAATCAGTGGAGCCAGGCGTTTTTCAAAGAGTTATTTTACATTTTTATTTATTATTATTTGTAATATTCCGGGGCATAAATCAGCAAAGATATCTCAGGATCTGAAAAGCGATGGGCCATAGTTCATCATGCTCTGATACACGGGATAATATTTGAGGTGGGAGTAGAAAGAAGCAGATAAAGTATTAGATGTGATCATCTTTAATGTTGCTTATTTTTACATATCGGAATTTTAACTTTTGTTAGTCTTCCTTGCATGAGATTTTTAAGTTTGGATTTTTGAAAGAAAACTCAATGTATAAAATCTGACCCTGAGGTTCCCTTGTGGCATAGTGGTTATGCGTTCGGTGGCTAATGGCAAGGTTTTTAGTTCAAATCCCCAGCTGCTCTGTGTGGGAAAGACAAGACCTTTCACTAGTAAAGAGTTATAGTGTCAGAAAGTGACAAGGGTAGTTCGACCCTGCCTGATAGACTCTTAATGGGTCAGAATCAACTCTATGGTAGTGCTGTTTTCTTTTCTTTAAAAAATAAGGCCTTGGGACTAAAACCATGTGATTGATGGTTTTCAAAAAGTTAATTTGCATGCACTGATGTCTGACCCCATGTGCCACGAATATCAATATGTTAACCTCAGGTGCTATTATGTATATCAATACATAATAGAAAATCTATCTTTAAAACATTTTTTCTTTGACAGTGTCTGAATTTAACCCATTTTAAAAAAATGGAAAAGAAAACAACCCAAACTAAAAACCAAACGATGGCCATCAAGTCGCTTCCAATTCATAGAGACCCTGTGTCGGATTTCTGTGAGTGTAAATATTTATGAGAACATCTTTCTGCTTTGGGGAGGTTAGTGGGTTTGAATTATCAGCCTTGAAGTTTGCTGCCCAATACCTAACCCACAGTGCCACCAGTGCTCCTCCAACTTATTTCCACACTAAAAAGAAGTCCAGCTATTGCTGGGAGACATCCAAGCAGACCTACCTTCCAGTTCTTCAAGACCTAATGGCTTCCCTCTTTTCCCGTACTAGACATTTAAATGTCTGCAGCTGCCAAATTCCACCTATTAATGTCAGGGGGGAGAGTCTTATCAGTTATTCTACTGATCTGCCTGGGGAAACTGGAGGTTTCTGTGCTTCAATTAGGGACTAGTCCTGTTTCATAAACCTAACAAGCAGGTGAATTACTAACATACGCTGAAAGTTTTCATATTCCTTCACCTGCTCTATTTGATAGACACTATCATTGTTGTAGAAAATAATTTTTTTTTTTTTTGCTATAGTTTCTGTTTCCAGAATCAGGAGGGAGCCCTTAATGTTACCTGGGCTTACTTGGAATCTATTCACTCTGCTGGGTTTTCCCTCACCTACACTAGAGTTGCAGCGACTGCGTCAATCTGACCATGAAGGGTCTTCCTCTTTTTTGCTGACCCTAAACTTTACCAAGCATGATCTCTTTCTCCAGGGATGGCCTCCCCCTAAAGCACGTCCGACGTATGTAAGATGAAGTCTTCCCATCCTGCCTTCTAAGGAACATCCTTGATGCAACCTCGAGCTCAAACATAGCCCTGACTGTGAAGATGGTACAACACAAGCTAGTGTTTGTTCCGTTGTCCGTAGGATTGCTATGAGTGGTAACCAGCTCAATGAGATGGAGTTCTTCTTAAGTCTTGACGTATTTTTTCTGTGCTGGTTGTGGCTGTTGCAGACTTCTTTCTGTGTATTTTCGCATTGCGTCCCTTAAGACCAATCCATGTCAATATCTCCTTCCTGTTCACATCAAGGCTACTGGCAGAAATACAGCTCTTTTCCCCTCTTCTCTCATGACTCATTCAAGTTATATTCCGATTCCATCTTGTCCAACCTTCTTGGCTTTGAAGAACCCTGCTCTGAGTCAAGGGGGATATCTCCAGCAACTTAACCTTTTCGTCTTTCAGGCTTTGGAGTGTGAGAGAAAAACAAACAAAAAATATCAAAATACAACCGTCGAATGACAGGGGAAAAACGTTGTTATTAGTGACTGCTGAACTGGCTTAAACTCTTGGTGACTTTATGTTTAGTGGAACAAATGTTGTCTGGTCCCATCCAATCATCTCCTTGATCATTAGTATATGTAAGATCATTGTTGTATCTAGTGTGTCCATTTATTTCCATTGTAGTTTCTCTAATTTCATTAAACCTCTACCGGAAATGTCTTTTCGTAGCGGGTGGCCTTATGGATAACATGTACAAAGGTAAGCAAGGCAAAAATCTTACCATCCTCACCTCTAAGGAATAATGAGGTTTTATTTCTTCTAAAGAAGACTTGTCCATTTTTCTGGTAGTCAACAATATATTGAATACTTGTGAAAAACACTGAATTCTAAGGTATCGATTCTTCGTCTGTCTGTCCGTTTCACTGGGCAGCTTTCACAAGCATATAAGAAGCTTCAAAAACCATGATGCAGGCCTATTTCTATTTTGCCTCCGTCCACACATTATTATCGTTTTCTGTGAATAATTTTTTTCTCGAGCAACCAACACAAACTCCACTTCTAGGGCTCCCTTTTGGTTTTCCGAAAATACCTATTGTTAATACTTAAACTCAACTGGTGAAAGCCAGCCAGGCTCGCTTTTTGAACCCTATACCCCCTTCCCTCAAATAACTTTCCAAACATGATCCCCAGAAATTCAACTGGACTCATTTGGTTTCAAATGGCATTTGGGACTCATTTCACAAACGTGATTCTGAAGCATGTGGTAACCCTTTGGCAACACTGAGCCAGTTACTTTGCTGGTTCCTGTTGCTTCTCTCTGTGGCAATGCCTCTTATATTACCTCAGGGTGGGTCAAGGGACACTTTTGTTGCAGCTTCAGCAAAGCTGTGGAGGTGAAGGGGAGGGTCAATGTGGGAGGGTAAGCAAAGGGAAAATGCGTTTATTTCCTAATCCACTGGGAGATTCTGGAGGTGTTCCATAGTTTACGAATTAGAGAACTGTTCATTCTTCTTTCAAAGATACAGTAGTGCTAGAGCACGGTGGATCACCTGGTTTTAGAGTCATGTTGAACTACTGGTCCTTATCTCCCACCCAGTTAATCTTCTTTCCAGAAGGTCATCAGTGCCATCAGGAGAGTTGTGACCCGCTCACCCACATGCATGCATGCATTTGCTGCCAGAAATTTCAGACCTGACCTCGGAGGACCTTGCTCTTGATTGAGGAGGCCACTGTGGTTGGAATTGTTGTCTCCAATTTTTGTCTCAAATCAGACTTCTGATTTGAGAAACAACTTCCGATTTTGAATTTTCATGATTGAGTCAATGTTATTTCTGAATGTCGAGGTGTGTGAATTTAATCCTATGGGATAATTAAAGTCTAGTCATTTCTTCTATGTAGCAATGGTGTACCATGCTGATAACTGCTTACTTTATAAAAGTTGCTGCTGAGTGGATTCCATGGGTGTCAAAGTGGGACAGTGCGCCATAGCAGTTTCAATGGCTGATTGCTCAGAATTAGATTGTCAGACTTTCTTCTGAGGTAACTGGTCTCTGGGTAGACTCAGGCCTGAACCTTTTGATTATCACAAGAGAATATTAATCACTTGCACCCTTGAAAGAGGACTCCACTATTAACTTATATAATACTAAATTTACAAGGCAGGACCATAGATGTTAGCAAGGCAAGTGGATCAGGAACGCCGCTGATGCAAGGGTTTCTGGAGTTTAGATGTACATCTCAAAATTAGCCAACAAACCCCCAAAGGATCCCAACAGAACATTGTCTAACTCACTCGCTTGGAGTGCGTCATCAAGAATGATTAGTCAATGGAGGAAAATTGTCACATTTGGTGAAGGATAGAGCCAATGAGGTCAAGGGATGGAGCCAATGAGGTCAAGGGATGGAGTAGCACAGTCCCTGCAGTTTTAACCTTGAACATGCTGATGATGCAGATCTGATCAAGGATCAGGCAGTATTTAGTTCAAGAAACTAACAATAATCAAACAGTTGTTTTTATAAGGGATCACTTTCACAACATCTACCTATATTCATTCCAAACTTAAAAGTACTAAATGGCAGATATGAAAGTGGGATCATCTCACATGATGACAAATTCATGACCAGGGTAAAAATGTGTCAGGAGAATAGCCAATGAACTAAACACAGGGCATAAGACAGGGTGCGCTAAATTAATGATGGGCTGCTGAATTAAAATCTCTATCCTCTTCTTCGGCTACATGAATCTTCTGTAGAGTTCACACCCTCCAATGGTTTTCCATTGGGAATTTGTTCCCATGGCAGATGAAGACGCTCCTCTGACCTCATCCTCTACCACTTTCCCCCAGGACTCTGGCCTTTTCCCCTTCCTGATCAGGCACTTTGTCTTCTCAATGCCTTTGTCCTTCCCAGCCTTCTGCTTCCCCAGGTCCCCAGCCAGTCTCACCTTCATTACATTCAAATGTCTGTTTTTCTCAAGGATCCCCTTTTCTGACGGGTCTAATGTTGTGGGTCTCTCCTAGTTTTTCTCTATCTTACACCCTCTTCTTATGTTCCTTATAGTACATTGCTTCTAGTGAATTCCATAGTCTATTTCTGTCCTTTGCTTATTATTATTATTTTGCTTACTGTCTTGTCCCGATGATGGAAGCTTCATGAATACAGATGACTTTGTTGTTGTTTTGTTTATTGCTGTAAATTGCTATATCCATACAACATGAATAATGCCTAGCATTGGGTCCATACCCAATAAATATATATTGAATGATTGGTCAAAAGCGTCTAAACTCTAGCATCTGAATGCTTGGCTGTAATATATACATATATATGTCAGGACTGATTAACTGAGAATCATTATTGTGAAAATAAATACATTGCAAATTAAAATTTCCTCAGTAAAGATAATCAATCTCAATATTCCAAAATGGTGATACCGGAGAGCACTGGAAAATAGGATATAGAGAATAGAGGACCACCTAAAATATCTACAAATGATGATAAATGCTACTGATTAAAAAAATAACATGTTAAACCTTGTACTGGACTAGTGAATATTTATTTTTATTACTTATTATCTAGAGCTAAGCCCTGGTGCTATAGTAGTTATGCATTGGGTTGTGATCTGAAAGGTCAGTAGTTCAAAACTAACCAGTAGCCCCACAGGAGAAAAATGGGGCTTTCTATATCTGTAAGAAGTTACAGCCTTGGGAACACACAGGGACAGCTCTACCCTGTCCTCTGGGGTTGCGATGACCTGGCATCGACCGATGGCAGTGAGTTTGGTTTTGAGTTTGAGAGCTAAATGATAAAATATTTAAGGCTGAAATGATTGATTTGCTAAAATAGTCATAAAGAGGAAGCTCCTCAATGAAGTAAATTGATACAATGAGTGCAGTAGAGGACTTACATAATTGTAAGGATAGCACAGGATTGGGCAATGTTTCCCTCTGTAGTACGCAGAAAAGACTCCGTGGTAGCGAATATAAAATTATCTACAGTAGGAAACCGGGAGAAAGATGAGGTTTTCTGCTCTTAAAAGGAATGACAGATCCAGAAATCCTCAGGGACAGTTCTACTGTGTCCTAGAGGATTCCTATGAGTCAAAATTGACCCAATGGTAGTGATTTTTTTTTTTTATAGGAACTAGATCTTCACTCAAGAGCATTAGGAGGCCAAAGAAAATCCCAAATCAATGGTCATTGAGTGAACCAATAGAGCAGAGCAGAACTATTGTCTAAGGTTTCGGAAGCTATACATCTCTTTGAAGGCAAGACAGCCTCCTCTTTGTCCTGTGGAACAGCTAGTGGGTTTGAACTACTTACCTTGTGTTTAGCAGCCCAATAGGTAACAGACTATGCCAGCTGGGTTCCTTAGGCCAAAAAAAAGAGGAAACAGATATTTTTTCTTTTGCAATTATTCTTCTGTTTGCTTAAAAAGATTTATGAAATCAACCCTATCCGCCAAGGAGGTTTCTAATACAAACTTTCCCTGTGTATTAGATCGTATAAATAAATGACTGTTATTGTGAGATTTTTATCTTTTTTATATTACTAGAATTCCTTTGACCATTTTCCAAATCAACACATGGGATGGAAATGTTTAATTCACCTGAGCCATGTGGAATTTCAGCAGAAGATAAATTGCATAAACTTTAAAATGGACACCAATCTCCCCTTCTAGCTCCTCCCATGCCAGGCAGTTCATTTGATTTAGCCTAAAGTCATGGGTAATTTATGAAAATTAGGTTTTATATAAATCCAGAGCTTTTTGTGTGTGTGACCTGTAGCCCAATATGATCTGGTTTATTGAAAGAAAGCTGGGCATCCACAGGATTCTACCTGACAACCAGCTTCACCCACTCTTACTATTATCCTTTGTGTTTATCTAAAAGTAGACTCCGTCACATATCCCAGTCTATATGGCTTTGTAGTTTCTTTAAAGCATATTGAAAAAGTAGAGCAAAGCAGACCGAACCAAATTCACTGCTACTGAGCCAATAGGGCAGAGTGGAACTGCCTCTGTGGGTTTCTGAGACTAACTTTAGGGGTGTAGAAAGCCTCTTCTTTTTCTCACTAGTCAGCTGATGATTTTGAACTGCTGACCTTGAGGTTAGGAGTCTAACGCTTAACCCACTACACAACCAGACCTACTCAGAGAATGGTATAAAGAGCTCCGATGTAGTCAGCAATTAGTAACTCATGACCAATCCTGAATCAAGTCACTAGTTCCCTATCAATCTTCCCTGGATAATTATTATTTTAGAAGGCCACTGTGAATTTTACTCACATGTTTTATCACTCAGTTCTAGAATATAAAGCTTCATCCTCCTAATTTGAACTCGAAACTTTAGCAGCTGCGAAATCCCAAGAAAAATGGAAACAGGTCTCACTCGTGGAAGATATTCCACTTTCTGACATCACAGAAGAGCATATGGAGAGCCAGAACGCAGTGCCACCCTCCCAGTCGCTAATGTTGGGAACTGACAGGAACATGTTCCCTAATTAGATGATGCTGGTGGTTGTGTCACTTTGTGAATGTACTGAAAACCAAGGAATTGTTCACTGAAAAAAATCTTTTTTAAGTTTAAGGTTTTTATTATCCAAGTCTTGTAAAACAGTTTCAGAAACTGCACATCAGCATGGCACAGGCTGTAGCTTGTTTTTGTTTTACGGCACAAAAGTGAGCCTGGAAACTCTTGTACAAAGAAAACAATTGCCTTCCTACTTTGCATATGATGTGGAATGGCTGCCTGCATTAAGATGACCACCACAGTTACAAAACACAAATGTATTAGTTTTATACAACTTGAGATAAAATAAAAAGTATATTACCAAGTCTACTACTTGTCTTACTTTAAAAGCATATGAATGTCATTTTTAAATGCTGTATATTGTCCCCTCTCTTTTTTACTTATAATTTATTTGTAATTATAGTTTATTTTTAATAGTTTCACCAACATACATATAATTCACATATTCTACATGTCAAAAGCTCAGTTTTACTCATAAGGGTTGGACAGTCCTACACCATTTCTTCTTCCTTGTACTTATTGTTCTTAGCTCCCCACTTCCTGCTGGTCTCCCTTGTCATGTCCTTTGGAATCTATTGATCCAGTTGTCTCTATAGGATTACCTAATCTGGGTTTCGTACACAGAAAATCATAAGAATCAAGACAGAATACAAACAAATGGTCCTACATCAATGACTTAATGAAACAAAGATAAATCTACTTTTCCTAATATCTAGCTTAAAAAAATTAAGAATGAAACGTTCTTTTACAAATGGACCTCAGGATAGGCAGGTACCATGTATAACTCATGTATAAGCCAAGTTTTTCAGCACATTTTTATGCAGTTTTTGTGGTTAAATTAGGTGTCACGGTTGATATTCAGGTCTGCTTATACTCAAGTATATATGGTACCTTTCACTGATGTTGATGTGGAATAAATTACTCATGAAAAACCAAAAACCTTAGGGAAAAGTATACAACTTTTCCAAAATATGCTGCTACTAACTCACTACCAAAGTCTTTTTTGAAATGTGTTTCTGTAATTAAAGCCTAATTTACTCATCAGAAAAGGTTACAGAATATATAACCTTTCAAAGTTAAAGAAAAGCCACGATATTTAGTCACATGACTTAAAATAATTATTGCAAATGTTTAGTGTCAGATATCACAAAAGAATGTTACTAAGTGTTAGTAAATGCTACTGATTAAAGATGTTAATAATTATACTAGACTAATTGGGTTAGTCTGGGTACATTACAGAAACAAATCCTCAGAAACATATATAGAAGAGAGAGTGTAATAGAAAGGGTGAGTGCACGTCAAGAAAACATCCCAACCCAGTGCTGCCCAAGCCCACAAATCCAACATTAGCCCATATATCCGACACTAACCCACAAAGTCCTCCACCATCTCACAAAACACACACTATGATGCTGACTGCAGGAGGAAAGCCGAATCAGTGAATGTGTAAGCATCTCAGTGCTGGCGGAGGTCTCCACACGGCTGCTCCAGCACCCAGGGCTGCATCAGGGTAGGTCCATGCGGCTTCTCCTTGAGGATGTCTTGCAGGAAGTGAGCCTTGCCAGCTGACGCAGGGAACTGGCTAAGGCAGCTGCACCCTGGTCTGACCATCACAAAGCAAGAGACTGGAGAACTAGAAAGGTGAGGCTCACAGAGCCATTTATCCCTCTGCCCTTCAATTAATCCCACAAGTGTTTATCGGCCAGGTTGGCACAATAAACTTTAACTACCTCACTACTCTTAAAATTAGACTGATGAGCATTCTCTAGAGCTAAGTGATAAAATAAGGATAAACAATATGATTGGACAAAATAATAAAGAGGATGACCCTTGGTGAAATCGATTGATAAAGTGGCTGCAACAGTAGTCTGGAAACCAGCACTCATTGTGAAGGTAGAATAAGCTTGGTGGTGTTGCCTTTGGTTGTACGTAGGGTCACTGTGAGTCAGGACTGATTCCATGGTGCCTAATATAAAATTCTCCATCGCAGGAAACATGGGAGAAAGATGAGACTTTCTGCTCTTGTTAGATTTATTGTCTTTCAATAGCACTCATTCATGGAGGCAGGTCCATGTCTAACAGACTGATTCTTGTCATGATTCTGCCTTTAGGAATGTTATTGAAAGACCGTAAATCTTGATTAGATTAATTTGTTTTGACTTTATGTTCTCTGTCATAAAATTATAATGCTGTCTAAAGTGAACCAGAAACATATATAAGCCGTAGATCTATGAATGTATTTGGGGCTCACAGTTAATTCTAGCCCCACACAGCTAGTTCTTATGGTTTGGCCCTACTCAATACTATTCCTCAAAAAGAGATCACTAAGGGGGTGTGGGAGTGGGGTGGGGGTAGGAAGTGGTGTTAACAAACTCAGTGACAAGGAAACAAGTGGTCCAAAATTGGCGGCGAGGAGGGTGTAAGAGGCCTGGTAGGGTGTGATCAAGGGTAATGTAACTGAGAGGAAATGAAACCCAAATGAAGGCTGAGCATGATAGTGGGACAAGAAGAAAGTAAAAGGAAATAGAGGAAAGAACTAGGAGGTAAAGGGCATTTAGAGAGGTCTAAATACAGGCATGTATATATATAAATATATTTATGATAATGAGGAAATAAACCTATGTGCATATATTTATAGGTTTAGTACTAAGGTAGCAGATGCAAGAACACTTTGTTCTTTAAACTGGCATTCCATGATGCTCACCTTCCTGATACGATCACTGAAGACAAATGGGTGCATAAGCAAATGTGTTGAAGAATGCTGAGGGTGCCCAGCTATTAAAAGATATAGCATCTGGGGTCTTAAAGGCTTGAAGGTAAACAAGCAGCCATCTAGCTGAGAAGCAACCAAGCCCACACAGAAGAAGCACACCAGCCTGTGTGATCATGAGCTGTCGAAGGGATCAGGTTTCAGGCATCAAAGTACAAAAAAATCATATCAGTATGTGCTCTCCTTCCCGATATGATTGCTGAGGACAAATGGGTGCATAAGCAAATGTGGTGAAGAAAGTCCGGCTATCAAAAGATATAGCGTCTGGGGTCTTAAAGACTTGAAGGTAAACAAGCGGTCATCTAGCACGGAAGGATCAAAGCCCACATAGAAGAAGCACACCAACCTCTGTGATCATGAGGTATTGAAGGGATCAGGTATCAAGCATCAAGGAACAAAAATCACATTGTTGTGAAAGAGGGGGACTGTAGAGTAGGGACCCAAAGGCCATTTGTGGGCAACTGGACATCCCCTTACAGAAGGGCTGTGGGGATTAGATGAGCCGGTCAGGGTGCAGTGTAGCAATGATGAAACATACAACTTTCCTCTATGTCTTAAATGCTTCCTCCCCCCACTATCATGGTCCCATTTCTACCTTACAAATCCAGCTAGGCCAGAGGATGTACACTGGTACAGATAGGAACTGGAAACACAGGGAATCCAGGACAGATGAACCCCTCAGGACCAGTGGTGAGAGTGGTGATACCCGGAGGGTGGAACAAAGGTGGGGTAGAGAGGGGGAACAGAGTAAAAGGATCTACATTTAACCTCCTTTTTGGAGGTCAGACAACAGAAAAGTGGGTGAAAGGAGACATTGACCATTTTAAGATATGACAAAATAATGACTTGTAAATTATCAAGGGTTTATTAAATTTGGGGGAATGGGGAGGGAGGGGGAAAATGAGGAGCTGATACCGGGGGCTCAAGTGGAAAGCAGATGTGTTGAGAATGATGATGGCAACAAATGTACAAAGGTGCTTGACACAATGGATGGATGGATGGATTGTGATAAGCATTGTACGAGCCCCAATAAAATGATTTAATAAAGGACAGAGAGAGATCACTGAAGATATGTGTGCTATACTAAAGTGTGGGGAAGAAACTAGATGGTGTTCGGCTTTCAGAAAGAATAGTTTCTGGGTCTTAAAGTTTTGTCTTAAAACAAGCAGTCATCTAAGTGAGGCATCAACTAAGTCCACATGGAAGAAGCACATATGTGATCCAAGAATTGTAAATACTAAATAATAAAATCCAAATCCGAAGTGGGAAATGGTATCAGAGCTTAAATTATGAACACCTGGTTTGCAGAAGGCAAATACCCTTTGTAGGTTTCCCACATGTATTAAACCTCCTGTGAGTCCCGTCTGATTATAGTGGAGGGACCTAAGTAGCCTTGCTATCAGACAGAGAGTATTGTAAAGCCAATTATAGCAGCTGTTGTTGTTGTTAAGTGCCAGTGAGTCAGCTTCAATCCATAATAACCATATGGATCATAGAACAAAACATGCATGATCCAATGCCATAGTCCCAATTGTTCCTATGTCTGAGCCCATTGATGTAGGCACTGTGTCAATCCATCTCATCGAGGGTCTCCTTTTTTTCCCATCATCCTTCCGCTTTGCCAAACATGATGTCCTTCATCACTGACTGGTCTCTTCTGACAATGTGTCCAAAGTATATGAGAGGAAGTCTTGCCTTCCTTGCCTTTAAGGAGCACTTTGGCCTCACTGATTAACTTGTCCTTTTAGCAGTCCATGGATACTTTCAACATTCTTCTCCAGCACCACAATTCAATCGCATCTATTTTTCTTCGGTCCTCTTTATTCAATGTTCAACTTTCATATGCATATGATACAGTGGAGAATACTGTGGCTTGGGTCAGCCATACCTTAGTCCTCAAAGAAACACTCTTTCTCTTTAATGCTCTAAAGAGGTCTTGTGCAGCAGATTTACCTAATGCATTATGTCTTTTAATCTCTTGACTGCTGCTTCCAGGAGCATTGATCGTGGATCCAAGTAAGACAAAATTCTTGACAACAACCTTTTCTCCATTTAAAATGATGTCACCCGTTTGAGGTCCGGTTGTGAGAATTTTGGTCTTTCTTACATTGAGTTGTAATCCATACTGAAGACTACAATCCTTGATCTTTATCAGCAAGTGGTTCAAGTCCTCCTCACTTTCAGCAAGCAAGGTCATGTCCTCTATTGTAGGTCATTAATTAGCCTTCCTCCAATCTTGATGCCACAGTGTTTAATCTAGGTTCTCTGATGATTTGCTCAATGTATAGATTGAACAAGTATGGTGAGAGGATGCAACCATAACACACACCTTTCCTGTTTTTAAACCATACACGATTCCCTTGTTCTGTGGTACAACTAACTCTTGATCCATGTATAAGTTCCAAATAAGCGTTATAAAGTGTTTCAGAATACTCATTTTTCTCAAAGCTATCTAAAGTTTTTCATGGTCCACACAGTTGACTGCCTTTGCATAATCAACAAAACATAAGTAAACACCTTTCTGGTATTCTCTGCTTTAAGCCAAGATCCATGTGACATTAACACTGATGTCCCTTGTTCCACATCCTCTTCTGAAGCCAGGCTGAACTTTTGGCAGTTCCCTGTCAATGTGCTGCTGTGTTGTTGGATAATCTTAAATAAAATTTTATTTGTGTGCAATATCAATTTATAGTTTGAGCATTCTGTTAGGTCACTTTTCTTTGGAAGGGGCACAAATATGGATTTCTTCCAGTCAGTTGGCCAGGTTACCTTCCAAATTTCCTGGCATAGATGAGTGAGTGCTTCTAATGCTTCTTCAACTTTCTGAAATATTTCAATTCCTGTAACCTTGCTTTTTGGCTAATAGGTTCAGTGCAGCTTGAGCTTCTTCCTGGAGTACCACTGGTTCTTGCTTATATGCGACCACCTGAAAAGGTGGACTGTCCACTAGTTCTTTCTAGTTCAGTGACTGTGTATTCTTTCCATCTTCTCTTGATGCTGTCTACATCATTCAGCATTTTGCCTATCGAATCTTTCAAAATTGCAATTTGAGGGTTGGAGTTTTTCACGAGTTCTTTCAGTTTATGAAATGCTGAGTACATTCTTCCTTTTGGGTTTTTCATTCTAGGTCCCTGTACATTTCATTGTAGTATGTGGCTTTGCCTTCTGGAGCTTCCCTTTGTATGATATGTGAATTGTATGCCAATTAAACTATTAAACATTTTTAAAGATTTATAGTCTTAAAATACCCTGGTGCTCTGTCTACGCACTATGTTCATTTTAGTTATTTTCTTTCTTTTTCTATCCCTTCTTCTTTTGTAAAAGGAGATTCCATAGCAGCAAACTAAAATCTTGCGTGAATAAAATGGCTCAGAAATCGAAAAGCAGTAATTACTTTTTCTGCTTACATTTTTAAATGATCCTTTTAGCTTGGAGAAATTTAAGATCTGAAGAAAAGTTGCGAAGAAACCACAGAGAGTTCCTATATGTCCTTCAGCCAGTTTCCCCCATTGTTAGCATCTTATAGCCATGGTACATTTGTCCAAACTCAGGTGCTAACGTTAGTACATTGCTATTAAATGAACTCCAGGATTTCTTCAGGCTTCACCAGTTTCTCACGGATGCTCTTTCTGTACCAGTATCCCAGCTAGAATGCACTTTGCATTTAGTCACCCTGACCCCTTAGTCTTTTCTGTTCTATGACTGTTTTTGGTCTTGCTTTCATCACCTCGACCACTGAAGCAAGCGGCCCCTCATTTGGCGTTGGTCTGAAGCTTTTCTTGTGATTAGACTAGAGTTACGGTTTTGGCGGAAGACCATGGAGCTCTTTCTCATCACATTGCACCAGGGGACACATGGTATCAACAGGATGGCTCCCTGGTGAAAGCTACAGGGACAACTTGGTTACACTGGTATTTTCTAGGTTTCTCTGCTGTGAGGTGACTATGTTTCCCTTCCCATCCAAGATTCTTTGGAAATGAGTCACGGAGCCTGGCTCACACTGAAAACATCCTGTGGGAGATTAACATCTATCTACCTCCAAAAGGGGAGAGCTACATGTATTATTTGGATTCTTCTATATGGAAGATTTTTATTTGTCTATATAGTCATTCATATCAATATGGACTCATGTACATAGTCTTTAGTTTGGATTCTACATAGCATTTTTATATTGTTTATTTTGTTCTTCAAATTATTCCAGCTTTGATAACTGATGTGGTGGTTACATAATTTCATGTCCCCTTGACAAATAAATAAATGTAGGGGTGGAGTCTCCCCTGTCAATCAGGTCACAGCCTGATGCTGCCTCCTTGTGGGCGTGGCCCTGTCATGAGGTTTCTGGGAGCTTCGTCTCTTTCTCCCTGGAGGCGAGCCACACACAGTCTGCTTCACCTTGCTGTTCACAAGCCATGTGGAGCCACACTGAGACCTGTGAGAGTCCTGCCTCAATCACGTTTTTCTGTAGAACAGTATTAGAAAGCACCATTGGACATGCGGTTTAAGAGCAGCCATTTTGGTAGGGCATGGCTATCAACTTGAAGCAAAGGAAAGGATCAGCCGTCTAGTGGTAACCAAAGGAACTAAGGTGTTGGGTTAGATCACAGCTGAGGTTTGAATATGAACAAACTGGTGATGAAGCAGAGGTACATCCTGTTTCCCATATGAGACACACCATCAATGCCCGTGGCAGCTCAGCGCTGCATTTAAACTTCATGAATGACACAGTGGCTGCCACCCCACATGCGCGTAAACAGAAGAACAATTGTGCAGATGACGGTCCCGAACCCGGACGGGGTGGGGTTTCTTTAGGTTCTACAGCACCTAACAAGGCAACTAACTATGATTGAATGCGATATGCATTCTACTAAAAACAAAACAAAACCTGACCCTTCAGGTCCACCTTAGTTTGAATTTTCAAAACTGGATCCTATTTGGTATTGCTATCTTAGAATGCCGTTTTGTCTCTCTTTTCTTTTTTTAACATTTTATTAGGGGCTCATACAACTGTTATCCCAATCCATACACACATCAATTGTGTAAAGCGCATTTGTACATCG
>NW_022103915.1:24721389-24768761 GCF_000313985.2 Echinops telfairi
TCTGCTACCTTAATACCAAACCTATAAATGTAGGCTCATAGATCTATTTCCCCATCCTCATATAATATATTTGTATATGTACATGCCTTTATCTAGAGCTCTATAAATACCCTTTGCCTCCCAGCTCTTTCCTCTATTTCCATTGATTCTCCTCCTGTCGTTTTGTCTCTTTTTATGAAAGAAGCTCACACAGACACTTAAAACAACAATGGAGGGCACAACCACAATGATAACTAGAGAGTATAATGCGATTCGGAAGCTTCTGTTTGTGTTTTACTATTGTGCTTCAAAAAAAAAAAAAGAAAGAAAAGAAAAGGCCCCAGACCGAGCAAGGCGGGTTGTCAGCACGTGAATAGCTCAAGTCGTGGGACAGCAAGCAGCAAAAGAGTTGCAAGTCTGTCCCCTCCAGCTCAGAATCTGGCTGTGTAGGAGACTGTAAAGGAAATTTACTTAACAGGAGAGCGATGAGGTGGACAATCTTTGCTATACCGACTGATATTAACATAGGTGCACCTCACAAAATACAATTTTCAAAATGCTGGCAGATAATTTTTTTCAGGATAAAAACTGAAGAGTGCAGTTTTTCAGCAGCTGAAGATTTTGAATTCTATATATTAGCTAGAAGTGACAAAGAGACCTACCTGAGTCAGCTAAATAGCGAGATGAAGTTTCCCAAAGGTGGTTTCTCACAAGTGGATAATGTAATAACTGGGGAATAGCTGATTCAGTCCACAATGGGGATAGAACAAATGGCTTGATTCCACCTCCCTATTTGCCCAGGGTATCAGAAGGCCTGCTCTAGTTAGTAATATATTATTGTTGTGGGTTTCCGGTCATCTCAGAAGTCCATGATCCTAGTGGAAAACGCCCTCCCATTCTGCTTTAAATAAAAGTAAATTGGAATTTCCCATAGACTTATAAATCTTTATTTCCCTGCTTTCTTCTCTGGAGCTGTCAAACCAAATAGCACTAGGCTGAGGTGGGGCGTGGGAGGGCTTATCCCGCCTCTATTCTGTAGGATTGCCTGTTCACTGACAATATGGAAATATTGGAATATTTTGGCAAGCAGGGAACAACCACTGTTTATGAAGAGCCACCAACCCACTGCCATCGAGTTGACGTCAATACGTAGAAACTTCACATAGAATTCGGAGTTTCTGCGATGGTGACATCATGGTGCGACCTGATCGCTTCCACTTTCTCCCATGGAGCTTCTGTTTTTTGAACGGGGCCGCCCTGGGGGTAAACAGTCCAATGGTTACCTGAATTAAGAGCCAGTGTATCAAGAGATTTAAATAAACTAAAGAACTCCTTTAATCATTTCAACCTCCCAGGAGATAGATACTAGCTTCGTTATGTTGATGAAGAACAAATGCTTGGAGCTAGTGGGTAACAATTAAAAACCAAGGAGTGAGTGGTGAAATCGATTTGAATTTGGATCTCTTCTACTTCCGGTCCTTGCCCTTGCACCAATAGGAATGAAATTACAACAGGTTGCCCAAGTCGAATCCTTGATGTGCTTCTACAGCAACTTTAATGAAAGCATACACTTGCTTATTTAGGAAAATGAAACTCGAGGAAGCTTTCAACTGGAAATAACCGTAAACCTCTTGGCAACAGGACCCCCAGGGATGGCAACCCTCTTACTAGTCCCTGAATTCTTTTGATCTCCCACTAGATGGTGCTACAGCCCATCTGTGTCACCAGGCAATAAGGTGATGGGCCGGCCCATTCTACTTTGGGTCATACCCAGTTGGGTTCAAATGTTCATTCCTGTAATTACTCTTGCTTTCCAACTTATAACTTGAAGGAAAAGTGTCCTGATAGGCCCCAAATCAAGGAAGTCGTCTACCATGATGGCAGGATGGATCGTCCGTATCGCGATCACATTGTGTTAGGTACCCCAGTCCACCTGGACTCATAGCAAACCTGGGTGCCATCGATGGAGACACAGCCCTGTCCTGCACCCTTCTCACGAGGACTGTTAACTTTGAACCCTTTGTTGCAGCCACTGTGTTAATCTCTCTCGGGAAGGCCTTCCTCTTTTTGGCTGACCCTCTGCTTCACCAAGCCTGATGTCTTCCTCCAGGAGCTGACCTCTTCTGATAACATGCGCAACCACAGGAGGTGAAATCTCACCAGCCTTGCTTCTCAGCAGCATTCTGGCTGCGCTTGTTCCAAGTACAAGTTCCAGGACACAGTTGTTCATCCTTCTGGCTGTCCTCGGTACATTCAACATTCCTTCCTAACACCGCCATTCTGACCCCCCCCTTCGCTATACTTCCCTGTCCTGCATTCTGCTTTTGTCAGCCTATGAGGCTATTGAAATGACCACAGCCTGGGTCAGGTGTTTAAAGACGTCCTTAAAGTGACATCTTTGCTCTTTAATGCTTTCAACAGACCGTTTGCAGCCGATTTGCTGGATGTGATGCATCGTTTGGATTTTTGACGACTGCTGCCGGGGTACTAATGGGGGATTCAAGTAGAATGCAACCCTCGACAACTTCAATGTTGTTGGGCTTTTTGTCCCCCTTTATCATATCAATATGTTGTTTACTGGTACAGTTGTGAGGATTTTCGTCCTTTCCTTTTTTAAAAATTGCATTGTAATTTCTACTGAAGGCTATAGTCTTTTCTCTTCATCGGTAAGGATTTGAAGTCCTCTATACTTCCACCAACACCAACACACATTGCATCACCTGTTTATCACCAGAGGGTAATAAGTCTTTTCTATAAGCCTGCTGTTACATTCCCTTTCATATAATCTGGTGCCTCAGCACACAGATGAAGCATGGGTCAAGGCCGCAACCCTGACACACACCTTTCCTGGTTTTAAAACCCGCTCTCTCCCTTTGTTTTGTTCATGACCATAATGTGCGTAATATTTCATCTAGCGAACAAAGGACTTTTAATTTATGGAAAGGTCTTTAATACATTAGTTTTGTGGTCAGATGCATAGAGAACAAGGAACTTAAAATTATTCCCTCTTTAGTTTGCCAAGTAGTAGATTCACTCTGGGGAGAAGCATGAAACTCACTGGCCTAGTTTTGCATTTGTCAAATAGGAATAAAATGTGGGACACTTAACTTCCAAAAGCACCAGAAGATGAATGAGGTCCTGTCTTTTAAAAGACTCTGTGGTTATTGGAGAAATAGAGTATATTCTCTTTGCAAACAATGCAAGCATGATGGGGCCCACAACTTGACTTTTCCCTGCACAGCTTACTGAGTCCTGTAACCCCTTCAGATGGCAGGTGATCTCCCAGCGCCTTCAATACGATTTTACTCAGTAAGAGAAAGGTTAAACACATGATGGAAATGACCATTTGTGATGGATTAATAAATGTCTCTGTTTTACAATGGAGAAATTTGTCCTTCTTTCCAGAGAGCACTTCTTTCCCATTTTTTTCCCTAAGCTCAAGTGCTTGGCTGTGGGTCACTTTTGTGGGAAGGGTTCTGGATCCTCTCTCTTTGTAGGAAGGAAGAAAGGAGGTTTTTTGCTGGAGTTTGTTTTCAATCTATTTTCCAGATGTGTTTAGAAAGGTACAATGGAACGACATGGAGAATGAAAGTCCATGAAGAATTCAGACCAGGGGCACAAGAGATTTGTAGGTGGGAATGCATTATCTCATAGCTCTAAGGAAGAGGTTGGAAATTTTCTGTTGTAAAGGGCATTATGTTGTTGTTAGATGCCCTTGAGCCAGTCCGGGCTCATAGCGACCTTGTGTGCCCCTGAAGGAGACTGCCTGGTTGTGTGCCAGCTTTACAATTGCTTTTATGTGTGAGTCCATTGTTGCAGCTCCGGTGTCCATCCACCTCATCAAAATCTTCTTCTAATTCCCTGCCATTCTCCATTGTGGGAAGCAGAACTGTTAAGCGAGTGTACAAGAACACATTCTCTACACTCATATTTAAGAAACCTGGGAGGCCAGGATTTTCATGGAGGGAGACCTTCGCATTCGTGGGGTGGCGATGTGTCCTAGTCACATTCTCCTAAGTTAAGATGACCAGACGTCCCGCTTTTGGCGGGACAGTTGCGATTTTTGGTGGTTTTTAAAAAGTCCCGATTTTTGGAAAGAATGCACAACAAGCTAGGGAACGGTCTATTTGGTCCATATAGACCAACTTTTTAATCAAGAACCCCCACCCCCACCCCAGTCAGTGGTGTCCCGCTTTAAATCTGGTCACCTTATCCTAAGTAAAAGTTATTTCCCATGATGTCCTCCCATAATAGTGACAATGTTAAGGTGCCGCTTGCTGCTTGCAAGCCCGTGGTTGCTTACTACCTTCTTGAAGGTTAACTGCATGAAGGCGATTTCCCTGAAGGTTGTCTGTCATGGAAGCCTTCAGACCCTGTTGTCTGTCCCACCCTATGTGGGGCCCATTCCTGATAAGGATCACAGATGGTTCCCTTGGAGAAGAACTCAGGGACACCTAAGGGCAAGCCAGCTCAGAGATGACCACGGTTAGGCTGCCATCTTTACTCTAGAACCTGCCCATCTTGTTATGTATCTTCCTGTCACATGTATGCCTCTAGTATTCCCCCTTCTTATTGCATGTATACCCCTAGCTCGTTCACCTCATGTTACTTGTATGGCTCTAATACAACCCCTTCCTGATATGTGTGTTTGTGACGTGGTTTGCTTGCCCGAGATTATATAAGCTTGTGAGAGAATGCATTCCTCCCTCACTCTGGCTCCGGTCGCCACAAGAAAGGTGAGCCCTTGCCTGTCTTGCCTGTTAAGCCCTAAATTACACAACTGCCCCTTGAGCCCGTTCGGATTGGAGACTGGTCCCTCATGCTCCTTTGCCAGGCATGATGTCCTTTTCCAGGGACTGGTCTCTTCTGAGAACATGTCCAAAGTCCCTGAGACAAAGTCCTACCATCTGGTAAATAATTGATGCTTTGTGAATCTATGTTTCAGATATTGAACTTGCATTCTGGTGATGCTGTAGGGTAAGCATGGGGTGTCTAACCCCAAGTTGGGAGGTTCATACCCACGGGTTGCTGTCCAGATGAAAAAGGAGGCTCCTGCTCCTCTAGAGGTTTGCACACTCACTGTGAGTTGGGATTGACTGTATGACAGGGGGTCTTGGGTAATGTTATTATGGCATGAAAACAGCCACCGACAATATGTAAATGTAAGTGAGTGAATGGGGATGCATTCTAATAAAACTTTACTTACAAAAACAGAGAACAGGCCATATCTGGATATCGGGGAAGTTTTGTTGGTACCTGCTACAGGAGAATGCAAAAATAACTTTAGGTAGTCAGGGTTTCTTCTCAACGACAAATTTCCATTATTAAAAAACAACACTGAAATGAAACACCACATGCGTGTGTGTGCGCACCCCCATACCCCCACACACCATCACCAACAACCATCTTTTCCAGCTTTTTAAAGTTCCAAAGTGTGATTTTTCTCTAGAATGTATGATTACTTTTAAGCCAGATGCATGTGGGTTACTCCCATGACTCTCATGGCCTCCAGTCAACCCAATGACCCTCCCTCGGCCGAGCAGAGCGGCCGCCCTAGGACGTTCTGAGACTGAATCTTTACGGGCCTAGAGAGCCGCATCTGCAGAGGGGCTGGTGGATTCTCACTCTGGCCTGACTGCTGGCACCCTGCAAGTAACACACTGCACCTCCAGGGCTCCTTTCCATGACGAATATAGAGAATTAAAACTTTTTAAAATTTTATGTACAAATTAAAATAAATTTCTGTGCCAAAGATCGCCCATGGCCAGCAATGTAAGTAGTCCTTTTGTCTTTATTAAACATGGTAAGTTTGTTGCCAAACCTTCTGTATATTCATATGACAATGCTAACATTTTCTCCGAGTCCTCTCAGTACTGCTAAACATTTAGCTACCTTCCTCCTTTCTCTATGTATAGAGGATGAAAGAGTGGGCGTTCTGCTCCATGAACAGTTATAGTCTCAGAGACCCACAGGGGTTGCTCGGAGTTACGGTGACTCCATGGCAGTGAGTTTACAGTGTGGAATGTAACATATAGAAATGGATTAGAAAAGGTATGAATATACTCTGTGGCCTTTTTTGAATAGGCTATGATCTTATTTATTTAGTAACAATTTCATTGACATATAGTTCACATATCATATAACTCAGTGGTTTAGTCATATTAAAGAGTTGTATGATCATTACCACAATCAATTTTAGAACATTCTGTCCTTTTGTGTACTCCTTATTAGTTCTCTATTTTTCTCCAATCTCTTCTGCCATAACTCTAAAATAGTGTTAGTCCAGTTACTGTCTCTGTAGATTGACCTCGCCTGGATTTCATATGCAGAAAAACAAACTCAAAAACAAACCTCCAAAACAAAAACAACCCCCCAACAACAAAATAAAAAAGAGAAATACCTTAATAGAAAAGAGAGTAGAAAATATTTAAAACTAGACCAAATGTGAAATGAGTCATAAGAGAGAACAAATGAGAAGGTGTTAAATTTTCGCCTAAGAACATCTGCGTTAACCTCTGCGATTCCAGTTCACTGTCTGATAGCAAGGCTGTTCACACCCCTAGTCTATGGTCAGAGTGGATTCACTGGAGGCTTAAACATGTGAGGCCCCTGCAAATGGATTTGGGGTTTTCACTAGCCTTCCTAACCTTCTGCAAATTGGGTGCTTACAATTTAAGTTGTAATACTGATCCCTCCCCCAGTCTGACATTTTATTCATTGTAATTCTTAGATCCGACAGTTTGCTGTGCTTCTTCTATGTGGACTTAGCTGACACCTCATTTAGATGCTCGCTTGTTTGAAGCAAGCCTTTAACACACGAGATAATAGTCTTTCTGATAGCTGGACGGCATCTGGTTTGTTTACCACACTTTGCTGTAGCACCCATAACTTCAGTAATGTCTTCATGACAGCAAATATAGAGTCAGGCCATATCAAAAGAATGAGTTGTTCTTAGTTTATGATCTTCTCCTTAGGAGCCCTGCTGGTGTAGTGGTTACACATTGGTCTGCTAAGTGCAAGGTAAGCAGTTCAAAACAAACCCTAAGGCGCTGGGAGAATGACTAAGCTGTCTACTCCTGTAAGGACTTCCGTTCTCAGCATTTTACATGGGCAGTTCTACGCTGTTCTATAGGGTCACCATGAGTCGGAATCCACTCGACGGCAGTGAGTTTGGCTTTGATTTTGATTCTCTACTTGATTCGGTAACAAGCACAAACACCACTTATAGCAGCGGTTCTCAACCTGTGGGTCGCAACCCCTTTGGGGGTTGAACCACCCTTTCATAGGGGTTGCCTGATTCATAACAGTAGCAAAATTACAGTTATGAAGTAGCAACGAAAATAATGTTATGGTTGGGGTGGGGGGTCACCACCACATGAAGAACTGTATGAAAGGATCACTGAAGATCACTGACTTACAGGATTCTTACTATGTTTCAAGTATTAGATTATGTCCCAAGTACTGCTTTCCAAATATAATCTCTCTTAATTGGCATGACATTTCTATAAGTTTGGTATTATTATGTCCATTTTTAAATGAGAAAAGATGAGGTACAATGTAATTATTAAGTAACTGGGAAGTAAATGGGAGATCTTGGTTTACAACCAAGTAGTCTCTGAGTCTGGAAGCTGTGCTCTTAACATCTCCTTCCGGTTTGCATCATGGAGTGCATCGCATTTCACATCATTGTTTCCCTTTTTTATACCCCCATGATACAACAGAATGTGGTCTCTATGAACCTCTACCCCTCCCAAACTGCTGTGAATACTGGTGTTTGGGTTTATTACATATTTTTTAAATGAGGAATATCTAGATAATTTATTTTTTTAATATTAAAATGTCTTGTAAAAGCTTGATCTTTTAGATTCATGACTCCATCTTCTTAGTACTAGTTCTCCACTGACTTAAATATCAGTGAGTTTTAATAGGCTTTTAGCTATGTGTTTTATACTGAATTCCTAGGAAGTAGGCACGAGGTTAGCGTTCTCTTTTCTAGCAGAAGGGAACTGGATACAACCTGGGGAAACGGCAGGAAGGTAGACTCGTCTTAGCCATACGCATGTTAGACTAGTGTTCCTAAACTTCTTGGAGCTTTAATATCACTATCTAGTAGATGGATTGCTATCATCCACTAGCAGGTGATTGAGAAGACAAGCACTAACTTTGGAAAATGCATAGACTTGTGGCTGGCACATAATAGGCTTTTAATCGATCTTAAAGCTGCCGAGGGTGTTGATCAGATGCTGAATATAATCAGAAATGATATCCATTTGTCAACTAGAAATAGATTATTGTATTTCATGAGATAGGAGTTATAGCCATATGCATATCGTTTTGACATTAAATGTAGTATGCGTAGGGAAAATTTCATTTTCTTATGTGGAATGAAAATGACATTCTGGAAGTCCTTGACATAACAGTGAGCCCTTTCAGAACAGTTTGCTATTAGAGGGAAGAAGTGAGACACATGGCTTAGATTTATCTTTGAAATACACAATTTAACTTTTAAATGAAGGGGAAAAATGCTTGGGGCAAAATGTGTTTTGTTTTCTGGGTTTTTTTTAAAGACGAAACACCATGAACCTCTACTGTTCCCATATATTCTTAGTATACACTTAGACTAATAGATCATGATAAAATTGCATGAATTAACTGAGTCCAATTTCTTTGTATTTATTATTTTAGCCATCATGTTGGGTCAGCAGCTGTGAGTGCCAGAAGTTGCTGATCTTACAGCAGTCTTCTGAGATAAAATGAGAATACAAATCCAGATAGTTTTGCTTAAACTGCCCTGTGTCTATCGGCCTGCCAGTGGGGTTTCAATGTGATCACCCCTCTTGTCTCTGCTTCGTGGATCATCTCTGGAAAAATAGAAATCCAAGGCTGTTTTCTCTCTGGCATCCCTTGTCTATTTACTTTCACTGACATTAGTATTTCCTCGTAGAATACTAAGAAATGTTGATACCCAAGCCACGTGTGATTAAGAAAGCAAACCTTCTAGAAAAACACCCTAGAATGCATTGTAAAGATATATATAATTTAGGATTTATTATATACTTGGGCGCTGTGTATATTACTATTTTTTTATCTGCGCCTCCGGGGGTGGTGATTGCGAATAAGGAGAGGAATGATAGCACACTATAAAATAAAGAGCAGGCCTACTTGGAGGGAGAAAGGCAAACAAGCCAGCTGGCTCCTGGGATGGGGTTGCAGGATTTAGCAAATAGAAATACAGAAACACATTAAGAAATACTTAATGCCTGATTAAGTCTGGATATCAGATCAAGAACTAATAGCCTTTTAGCATAAATATGTTTCAAATCTTGAATGGATGTAGTTGTACTGAATTTTTTTCACCTGAAATTCAAATGTAATGGAGTATCCAGTGTTTTTATCTGACAACTCTACCCTGGCTGTTTGGAAAAGTCAGATGTCGAGCTAGAAACATGAATTCAAGGCAGGCACATGAAGTGGCAAGTAGAAACAGACACAATGAATTGGGTTAAGAGAATCTTAAAAATAAGTTTTTAGATTTTTTTTCTGGTTGTCACGAGTCAGAAACTTTTTCTTTTTTTAAAAGATGAAAAAGTCTGTCATTAAAGATTCCAAGACCATTTCAATTTTATTTTCCTCCTTAAAACAAGCAAAAAAAATTATTAAAGCCACTCAGACCACTATTTAGGTTTGAGGGATAAGAAAATTGGGAGGGATTTGTCTATTTGGCTTTTAAAGAACACATCCTAGATGCATTAACCAGCTCATCTCAAGAAAGGAAATCAACTACTATCTCCCATGAAGCCCTGCATATATGTGGCTCTTTTGCTCTCCAGCCCCACCATCCTTCCTCCTTCCCTCCTCAGTAACATTTCCCTCCTGTCTCCCTGTTCCCGCCCCTGCCCCTGCTTTTGTAATCATTGAATCTGGTCTAGTGGTGTAGAAACCATGTTTTCTTGCTTTCAAGATTATGCCCTATTTGGATAGACCTAACTTTCCCCAATTCAGCATTTCAACTCATGCAGGTCCATAGAATAAGATTGACTTCAAGTGGGTTCAATTGGAAAAGCAGTAGACTGCAAAATGGTAAACTTGGGATATAGCCTTGTTTCTCCCACTTATTAGCAACTTGCCTAAACAAATTAACGAATCCTCTGATTCGCACCTTTAAAATGGAGAGGTGTCAAACCAGACTAGTAGTCCTTAAACTTGTTATTGAAAATTCATCAATTAGACTCTCCTTTCTGTCTTTCCTTTTTCTTTCTGATTGATACCCTAACCTCTCTTAGTTTATTCTGGCATGATTGACATACTTCTTTCCTTCTCAGAGCCAATCATCTTGAAATAATCTGTCCTTGTAGTCTGTCTTTATTCTCCCCACATCCACTTCTTAGTCCCCTGTGCTCTGGTAAAGACCACTGACCATCTCTTGAATACTTAATCACAGGCAGCTTTGAGGATTGATTGTGCAAAGAACATTGACGCTGCTGGTGCACGCCTCATCAATGCGCTCATGTATTTTGGTTGCTGAGGCAGCACACCAGCCTTTGCAGATTCCATGTTCGTCCTAGAGGGATGCTTATGAGGGTTGGCTCCTATCTCTCTTCATACCGTACAGATGGTCCATGCATTGCCAGAACTTGGACTAGAACCCTATGTTGATTCATTTCCTTCTAGATCCGTTCTAGATCTTTATTCTGAGTGTCACACTGATGTTTCAAATACAGAATATCGTTCGATGTTATCCTACAGTCACCTCATGCCTGATGTGGTTGAACTACTTGTTGCCCCATGCTGGTCTAGCAATGCCCCCCCCCCCCCTTCTTCTGACAACACTACAAAAAAGATAGGAAAGGACTCAAGATTAACTCTTTGTTTTGGCTTTTTCTGCTATTTTCTCAGGCAGAGATAGTCTCTGAATGCAGACAGACCTTCATCTTTTTGTAAGGACAGTAATTTGTTTTTGAAAATGTTTGAAACATCCTGGCTTTTGCTGATGTTGACCAGCATCCTTTCGTCTGACTCCATTGTTTCATAAGAGGTATTGCCACAGTCTCAAGTTGTTTACTGATTGCTCCAGCAGCATATCCTTCGATACTATGCTACCTACAGTTTGGCTGGTAGAGAACTTATGACATACTTCTCTAGTAGAGAGCTTGTCACACACTGTTTGCGGTGCTTGCTATGTTATCAGTGCTTGGCATAGTCTGGGCATGAGGTAGAGTCCCCAAGAGCCCCATGAGGATTGTTTATTCCTCCCAAGTCCATCTTTTTGCCAGTGAACAAGGGACATTTACCAGATACTTCTGCTAAATCTACCAGAGTACTCACACACATTGTGGAACGATTTCAGTTTGCCAAGATTTATCCTTCTGAACAATCATTCTGTATTCTGTCAATAATAGAACGTCTCCACAGTGGCCTATAGTGTCCCTTCCTTAAATAACCCTGGCTCCAAGGAGAAATGAAAAGCTCTAAAGTAACATAAAAGAAGAGGTTCTGAAAAATTATTTATAAGACACCAAAAATACATGAAATGCTTTAGGGGGACATTTTTTTTTCTTTCATAAAATTTCAAGATATAGTTACATTTGAAACAAACAAATTCATATTCATTTTGATTTAATGATTTATTTTGCTTTTGTTTTGGGAAAGAAAATGGTTCTTCCACATTGAGTTAAATATCATGGAATAGGGTGTTCTACCTATCAAGAAAATATTTTCAACATTTGTAAGTTAGAAGCAAGCATTTCCTCTCTTGAAATTGAGAGTATGTGGCCAGGTCAATCATCCTGTTTTAGAAACAAGTATTATTTAAACTCAGAAACAAGTCTTAGTGGGTTTATTATTTTATCTTAAGAAATCGATAGCGTTGAGTGAGTCAAGGCAGATGCAGCCTTGATTCTATTCTTTAAACCACTGGATACCTGGAAGAAAACAGTGCATAACCCTGGACAAAGGCGACCTTCCTAGCATTTTGATTTGACCCCATGTCATCACTCTGAACACAATGACTGGGCAAAGGATCAACTTGAGAAAAGTCAGGTAAAGAATTTAGGAGGCTGAAATAGATCAGGTCAAGTTGCATTCACATTCGTTTAAAGATCTTGCTGGTGCTGCCATTTTTGGTGGGTATTTACCATTCTGATAGGGTTTAGAATTTTGGCATTTAGGAAAAAGAATTATTCTTGGGCAGGAGGAGATTTACTTTGATTTTTAGTGGAAACATACGTTCACTCAAAGACATGTTACCTGAATGTTCATAGCAACATTATTCATAAGAGCCAACAACAAAACTGGACATAAACTAGTGGATGCTCCCAATGACCATCAACTAGTGAACATTGCAAGAACTAATTATACATACAATGCCATACCAACCAAGAGTGAAAGGAACAGACTGCTATATACATGGTGCAACATAACAGAACTTCAACAATAGATGTGTGTGTGTGTGTGTGTGTGTGTTTAAGAAACCCAAAGAAAGACTGAATATTATATAATTTAATTTATTTAAAAAATCCAGAGAGATCAGTGATTGTTAGGGACTGCGTTGCAGATGGGGATTAATCACAACTGGAGGGCACAAAAGAACTTTTGGGAGTAATGGAGATATTCTAAAACCAGATTGTGATAATGGATGCAAACTCTAAACTTAGGAACATTCATTGACGTATACTCTTACAATAATGAATTCTATGCTATATCACTTATATTTCATGAAAGCTATTATTTAAAAGCATTGGGGTTTTAATGAAACTTCCAATTTTAGTGAAAACCGAACGAAAGGCCATAGCCTTTGTTCAACTAAAATCTCTCCTTTTTTAGAATTTGCTGATCTCAACAGCATGATCTTCTCACAAACCCTTTGGAGTCCATTCAAAAGCACTTCTGGCAAATGGGACATCGACTGTCATTGCAAGGATGGCTTAGGGAGAGATACGGCCACACAGACCACAGAAGGATCCGTGACTTTCAGGCACAAGCTGCTTAGCAGAATGACAGGAATTGTAAGCCTATTCATTGGGAGGTATTGGGAGAGGACCTCTGTCTTTTCTGTCACTGCCAGCCCGACTAAAGTGACGTATAGCCTTGGCAAATCATGCTCGTAGCTGCACCTCATTCCTATTCTGAATCTCCTGAGTCCAGTTCCTGACCTATGGAGATGCTTGAATAACGCCTGGCAGCACTTTTCTCTCGATGTGCTACAGAGTGAACATGTTCTCGTTGGAGGAACACTCTGCTCACCCCTAAATCAGAGTCTTTGGAGAATGTGCAGAGTACTGTAGAAAAGCAGATCATAAATAGTAATGGAGCAAGAACGGGGATGCGGGAGCAACTGTGTCTGATATTTCCCCCTTAAACGGTAAGTCTCACCGTCACTCTTTTATACAGAGAGCAAATGGTGTTTATAAACTTGTCTGGAGAGTTTTCCACATAACAACTCAGTTAATAGAATCAAATGCCCAAGTGCAGTTCACAAAGAAATCAGCATGCAAATATTGCCATTTGTCCTGTTGTCACCGAAAAGATGGAAAATGGTGTCAACTTTTCTGTAACTGAGGAAGCTCTAATGGTTGGATCATTGCAAATCGTATAGCTGGAGGAGCTGAGCTCTCCTTTGATTTGAAAACTTCAAAGAAACCGAAGCCTGGATTGCTCGAGCTGTCACTAAAACACTGCTCTAGGGGGCATGCTCGCCCCGGGGCTGCGTGGGTGAGGCGCAGTTAATTACAAAGTTGATGGTACAGACCCACCAGCGAGTCTCCCGGGGAAAGGAGAGTCTTTCTGAGAGATACAGCATAGAGTTATGGCCTCATAAACTCACAGGGGGCAGTTATATTCCGCCCTATTAGTTGGTTTTGTATTGGAATTGACTCAATGGCAGTGTGTTGAGATATTGAGTCGATTGGGAACACACAGTAGGTCCTATTCTGTAATGCAAACCTTTGACAATCAGAACTACATTAGGAGCTTTGAAGTAAACAAAGGCATGAAGGTTCTAACCTTAAGGAATTTGAACTTGAGTGGATAATATGAGGGGGGACCCACAGAATCCGATGCTCATTTGCTTTTTCGATGGGAGGGGACAGTGCATTTGGATTTCCACCAGGTCAGACTGTTCATCAAACTTTCTGTTTCGAGGTTCTGAAAAAATTGCATAAAGGTGTGTGACAAAAAGACCTGATTTTTGGCGGATGGGAGACTGGTTTTGCCACCACAACAACGCACCTGTTTATGCAGCCATCTCAGCATGCCAGATTTTGACAAAAAAAAAGTGTGCCGTACTTGCCCCACATACCTGACCCACCTGACCTCTCTCTATGTCACTTCTTTTTGTTTCTGCGGATGCAAAGGGGCATGAAAGACATGATTTGATGACAGAGAAGAGGTGAAGGAAAAAGTAAGGGAGGTGCTGTAAGCCATCCACAAAGATGAGTTTGAAAAGTGTTTCTAAGAATGGAATCTCAGACTTGACAAATGTATTCAGTATAATGGAGAGTACCTTGAAGGTGATTAGGTTTTGTAAAAATGTAAATATGTAGCTTTGAAAAAAATTCATTTTTGTGGGAGTACTCCCGCATATATACCTACCTTTATTTCATTTGATGTCCCTGAGTGGTGACGACAGTTAGTGTACTTTTTTCCAACTGTTTTATTGGCACATAATGCACATATCATAAAATTAAACAGTTCAGTCGTCCGATCACATGAAAGGGAGTTGTACAATCACCACGACATCTATCTTAGAGCCTTCCGGCTCCCATGGTCACATCGCCTTCAAACTGAGTTGTGCAGTCACTATCAGTTCTATAGCTTCCTCCCTGCACCCACCCTCACTGTTCACTCCTGAAATCCCCCTTCCCTTCCCATAACCTACCGCTCCCCCCTCCCCCCTCCCCAGCATCCCTGCAACACTTTGTATCAGTTACTGTCATCATACACCCATTCCTCCTGTGCTTCACAGCTGAGGAACCAAACGGAAACAGTGGAAGACAAGTGCACTGTGGCAGTAAGGATAAGATCCTATTAGTCCCAAGGCAAAAATGAAGCATAAGAGGGAGAAGACGCTTATCAATGTCAAAAAGCCAAGGAAGAAACTTCTGTCATGGGACGGCTAAGAGATATTTGCACTCGTTACTAATTCAGGTTGCGTCTATAGGGAGGACAACTGCCCTGGTACTGAGTTTGATCTCTGCCTAATCAGGATTAAAAAGATCTCTCTGCATGATAGGAAGGCTTTGGGGGGCTAGTCCCTTGGCTAGAGCGGATCGGCCCCCAGCTCAGTCTGATGAGGTATCTGCAGATGGGTTTGGGGCTCCCACTCTCCTCCATATCCTTCTCCAAATTGAATGTTCATACTTTTATCTCCGATACTGTTCTCTTCACCATAGTCAAGTTTTGTAATTGTCGTCTTTGGATCACAAAAGCTGGTCTGCTTCTTCTGTGTGGACTTAGTTGATTCCTTGCTTAGATGGCTGCTTGTTTGAATACAGGCCTTTCAGACGCAAGACACTTTTGATTGATAGCCAGACATCAGCTGCTTCTTCCTTGATCATTCCATGAAGTTGAGAATTGAGTAGTCCTGTGATGTAAAAACCAAATGTTCTTTAGTTGGAGCTAGGACATAGTGCGAGATCATATCTGCTCCTACCTTCTTCCTAGACCCAAGCAGGAAAAGGTTGTTGAGTGCAAGGTAGAGACTATGGCTAGAAGAACCACATTAGATAATTCACTGCTTCTTCCATGACCGTGTCATAAGGACTAATTGTTCTTAGATTAGGGCTATGATTAATTTTGAGCTCAAAATCTATTCATATATCTCTGATTACTTTATGTCCCTGGTTCACTTTAGAGAATCCTTATCATTTCATTGGAGAATATTGTAAATCATCCCCATGGGGCATATCATATGTCTATTTATAGTATCATGAATTTAACCAAGTCTGTAGAATTCAAAAGGTATAGGGCAGATTTTTAGCCTACAATACACGATGGTTGCTTTGTATAGATTTAAAATATAAGTGACTGGACACCTTATGCATCCAACGAGGGTTAGAGATAGAGCAAAACTTACAATAACGTTCATTCATAAAGGCAGAACTATCCCTGATAGACTAAGGCATGGCACACAAAAAAATATGAAAACAGCAAATATTTGGTAGACTTGAGTTGCCATTTGTTAGGCACCTTCGAAGCAAGAGATTTGAACTACAGTCCAATGACTTCTTAATCCATAACATGTGGTCATCTACTTCTTGGAGAATGATGTTTTAAGCAGTGAACATGGTAGATGCAGGGATCAGGTGGGTTGGCAGAGATATATTTGAGGACTTCCACACTGACCACTTTATGTTCTATTATATCCCCGATGAACAGCCAGTGCCCAATACACTCTAGTTGAAGGAGTTTTAAAAATCACACTATAGTGGATATTTTGTTAAAAGTTAAAAAACACAAATTTGGAAGTCCACTGCACCCAAGTGTGACAAATTCCTAGCCTTCTGACGAGGAATGTGGAAAACTACCAGAGCTTCGGATCAGCTCTTTCCGGTTCACTCCCTTCCTGAGAATTGGCATTTCTACCCCAGATAATACCGAATCAGAATATACATTTTAACAAGATTACCAGGTGACTTTAGGTGCTCTTGTTAAAATGTAAATCCCACTTCTGTATGTCTGGGGTGAAAATGCAAGCCATTGGCAGGTGGTCAGACCAGCAGGTGAACTGATTCAAAGCCCTGGGAATGACTGAGGGAAGTCCCACTGAAGAACCCCCCAGAGCTGCTCCTCCCCTGCAAAGGAGATCAATCAGAAAGATATTTACATAGATGTATAAAATGTCTATCATTTAAAAATGGTAGCTGAAAACAAAACTTCAGTGGCAGTTTTAGAAAATAAAATGTTTCAAAAAAGTTTGATTATGTGAAAACCGAGTATGCTTGGTTGCTTGGAATTTTCCTATATTAGTTTATATTGACAATGAAGGATATCCTAGTTGGTTAAAATATCAAATCTAATTTTCCTTTTTTGCTAAAGTAAAGAAAATATGTGCCAGATGTCTATTACTTTAGAGTACAAAAGAGACTCAAACATCATAATTTTAGGAGAACTTTTATGAAGACTTAACTGAGACAGACAAGACAAAGACAAAGAGACATCATCTGGATGAAGGAGATCATTAGCACGAGGTCATAAAGGTAGCTGAGGTTGTGCTGAGATACAGAACTTTCCAAAGACCTGGGATTCAAAGGAAACTCACAACTCCTGATTGGTGGAAGAGCAGCATATCATAGTTACAAGTGGGATTACAGGAGGGGGAACAGGACATTATGCTTGGGCCACGTACATTATGTTAGAACTAAGATCTTATAAAATTGATCCAGGACCTTCAGACCAAGGACCACGGACCACAACTCTTCAGCCACCTTTGCTGTCCATGAAGGACACAGGCAGACCAATCCCCAGGGAAGTGCCTCTCCGCTCCCGGGGCTGGCTGGAAAGGGATGGAGGTAGTCCACTTTGCAGTGCACTCTGCCTAAGGACACGATTGTTCCCCTCCCAGGTTAACTGTCAAAAGGGAGTCAATGGGCATTTAATCCATGTGGGGACTCTGCAAATAGAGTTTGGGTTTTCACTGTCATCTATTACCTTCTGGTCATGGGGTGTTCAGAATGGAAAGTCGAATACAGCATGCTGATGACAATCACACAGTGACAGGCAAAGTCTGCTCATTTCCTCTGGAGTAAATGGGACGGTCTAGTAATCCACTGTGCTTATGTGAAAATTAATTTTGGAAGCCAAATTAAGCATCATTTTTAGAATCTCTCCTTGAAGCTACTTGTGCATAGTGCAATGCTGGCAAATATTTCTTGCACGTGTCCAAAAGGGATTTTTAGCTAGTGTATCCACACTTTCCTTGTGGAAGCAGGTCAGACTTGGTTTTCTTCCCATTTGAGACCATTTTCCAGGACTTTGTCCTTGAAATCTTCATCAAGTTGAGACACCAAGTAGATATAATTGTTTTAGCATTAATATGCTGTCTTCTTATCTGGGCTTTGGCTATAAATGCTTGAAATTTATTATCATGAGAAATGAAGTTGGAAATTCTCTCTTGAAATTTCAGATTTAGTATATTCACTGCTTAAAGTTGATTTGCCAAACAACCAAGATCCACTGACAGTGATACTGTTTTTCAAGTTTGACACAGTTGGTCTTTTCTGGTGCTCCAAAAATAGGCTGCTTGGTCTTTCAGCTCATAATTTTAGCCAAGCACAGTTCCTGCTGAGAGTCAAAGAATCTCAATATGGAGCACAAGGATTTTTCTGGATTCGCATACCTACCTGCAGAAAGCAAAGAAAAAAAGCTGGTATTACACACCATAATTGACTACCTTGAGAGTGAAATGGAGTTCTTCTCTTAGAGAACGCGGTAGCATTTGGCAGTCAGTCCTTGGTTGATGGGAAATGACCTAGGGCACTTTCTTTCTATTTTTTAGCTTACTTTTTTTTTTTTTTAACCAGCCATCCAGATTATCAAACAAATACTTTTAGAATAGCAAAATTATGTACTACATCATGGATGAAAGAGAAGAGTTTTTGCTGAGGTAGCATTGCATGTATGTGAATGGGGTGGAATAATTTGGGAAAGAATATCAATAAGGGTTATACAACATGAAGAGTACAACCAATGGCACTGAATCATACAATTAGGCATTGTTGAATTAGAAAAAGTTTTATCGTGTATATTTTTGCCATACTTTCTAAAAATTACACAAATAACAATGAGTACAAGGAAGAATTAAATTTTCAAAAATTTATTGTGGTAATGATTGTACAACTTCTTGATATGATTGGACTATTGAATTTTATGATATGTGGATGAAGTGCCAATAAAACTGTTTTAGAAGGTATGCTACAGTCCTCAATTCTGCTTCTTTCTCTAGAAGAATTTTGTCAGAACCAGAAAACTAAGTGATCTTTGTGGTAGTGCTCTAGTTAACAACATTTCTATTTCAAATGTGTTGCCAAATATTCAACATAACCTAATAGGTGATTAGCTACCTCCATTGGTAAAACCATGACAAATCATACTGAAGAAAAGAAAAGGTTATGGCTTGATTTTTTTCAATGTCTGGATTATGATTTCCTCTGTTAAGTAGAAAGTTTGATGCTTGACTATTAGACATTACACAAAGAAATGCCTTAAGGTTTGCTTTATAAAAAAATTGGAAATAGTCAGAATACAAGGTTTATTAAGAGTCACCAAAGAAGTAAGATTTCAGTTTTTTATAAGGAGTTATTTCACAGAATTTTTATAGTTATTCTTTGAGAATTCTGGATAATAGGTTTTAATAATGGCTAGTTGTGGAATAGAGAATTATTGCATGTTGGGAAAAGGTTGTGTATTTGAAAAAATATAGAGAGATGTCTTTTAAGAAGGTCAATTGGTATAACTATTCTAATTTTTAGCCTTAGATTGTGTAGAAATGTTTAATCTCATCTTTGTACAATGATTACAGCAGTTTATCCAATACCATCCTTCTTGCAGGAGCAGTGGTAGTCTGATGGGTGATGCTTTGGGCTGTTAACCGTTAGGTCAGCAGATTGGAATGAACAGAAGTTCTACTGGAGAAATAGAGGCTTTCTGTTTTCATGAAGAGATACAGTTGTGGACACGCACAGGGGCGGTTCTACCCTGTCCTTTCGGGTTGCCGTGAGTCAGCATCAACTCAAGGCAGTGCGTATGGGCCTCATTGCATTTGACCCCTGTGATTCTGCCAACATTGTCAGTTACTCTGCTCCCCTGCCACAAACAAAGATAGCCAATATACTAATCTCAAAATAGCGAATAAAGTAGACTGTACCGATCAGATGTTAGTGTTACTTTACCAAAAATTCATTGTTGTGGAGTTAATTCCATCTCATAGCAGTAGTATAATTTTAGAATCTAAGTTATTTAAGGGAAGGGTCTGTCTTATTTATTGATTAATCCTCTCAACTAAAAGAGTCAATATTCTGGTAAATAACTGTTGAGTGAATTTCTTAGATAAGTTTTCATTTAATGTCATCAGTGACATCAGTGTTGGACCATGGATGGCAGGGCTGGCTATTCTAGATAGGTCTACCTCTGCTAGGCAATGTTTGGAATTACTTTCCACATCAGCTACAATTTGCAACCATTGAACCATTTATAAAGTATCCATGCTAGGTCCAATTGTTCTTATTTTCTTATTATTTGTTTAGCTTCCATAGTTAGAATGAGCAGTAGTAGCTCATGGGGAAGGCAATGGAAGACATGTTATGAAAAGATTTTGTAAGGTCCCCTAGCTCTATTTTTGCACATTACAATAAATTTAAATGTTTTGTTTATTTTAAACATCAAATATTCTTATGCTCTGAAAAGGGATAGGTTTAGCAATATAAAATGAGTCACACACATAAGAGGCATTGGAAGCAGATCAGAGATACATAGCACATGCTGCAATAACTGTAGTTCTTATTATGAATGTGCTTACACGCTGAGGTTTTCCTTTTGTCTCCTCTTAAAACCTGAGGGTATTTGTTTGGATATTCACATTATGTATTTCATACTATAAAAGATATATGTATTTTTTAACTGTTTTCAAATGTGCAGCTCCACTTTTAATGATATTTTCTTGAAGACTGTTCCATGCCTTATCGACCAGATTCACATTTGATCTGAGGGGGTACCTCACTATCTCTTCTCTAAACTCCAGGCTTACTTGTTAAAAGTAAGTCAGAAGGAAGTTTGTCCTCACTGGTTACCAGCATGTCAAATTCAATTGAGGTCAAGCTGAATGATGACTTCAAGTAAAGTTTTAAAGATTTGGCAAGAAGGTGATTATTGTATGTACATGGAGAGGACCGACCGTTTTTATAGTTAAATGAGGATGGAAACCAGATTGGAAAGCAGTGATAAGATATATTTAAAACTCATCAGATGAGCAAACGTGTAAAAGTCTAACAATACCAAAAGTTCAAGGCTGTAGATAAGCCTGCTAAACTAGTAGCAGGGGAGCACTCTGGAACAACTACTAAGAGCCTTAGTTTTGGGGATTCCGCACGTTTCTGTTTGACCAACAATCCTGATCTCTTATGATTTGGGGGTTTTGTTCTCCATTTTCTCCCATTTTCTAGGATCCTCTAATCTGCTCCACTTCAGAGCTGTTGGTAGTGGTAATTCTGGTCTCAGGGCTGTGGAAACTGATGTTTTATGGTCTGTTAGTCCATCCAACTAGTCGTTTCCACAGGTCTTTTGATTTTTACTGCTCTTCTTTCTTCTGGACAAAGAGAGACAAATAATCGCACCTTAGGCAGCTACTTACCTCATAACATGGATGAATTGAAGACATTATGCTGGGTGAAACTAGTCAGTCACGAAGGGAGAAATATTGTATGAGACCAGTCTTGTAATGGTATATATCAACTTGGATATACTGCCAAGAAAACGGTTTTACACTGCAAGAAACATTCTTTTTGATAGGTACCAGGACTTGGAGGGGAAAGAGAGGTAAAGTGACTGACTAGGTGGTAGATGAGTGTTAACTTGGATGGAGGAGAAGGCAATATACAGTAAGAAGTAGGTTGGCAAAAATGATGGCAGCCGGAGAAAGCACTGGGGTGTTTGTAAGAATTAAAGACAATGAAGAGAAATACTGCTTTAAATACAATCCTGCAATAACTGATCTATGATATAAATGGAGGCTGAACCATTGATGGAGGGAGAATGGGAGTATACCTTGATAGACAAGATTTGTAGATATGTATTTACCTTAACTACAAGTCTATCCAGGAGTGTGGTGGAGCATGCAGGGGGCCAAGTGATGCAAACTTCTTAGAGATAACTAAACATGTTGGACAATAACAGCTCAGGACCCTGTCTCAGGAGACACCAAGGTCAGTAATTCAGAAAGACAATGTTCTACATCCTACTTGTGTCAGTCAAGACTGGGGTGTTAACACTGTAGGGCCACATACACATGGAGTAAAACTCCATAGGTCCATACCTGTGTAGCAAAGGTATAAACCACCAAATGGGTAAGACTCAGATTGGTCGTTGCTTGGTGAGCAGTTGGCAGAGATGTTAGGTAGGAATAGGACTGAAGAGTGCTACAAAAAGCACTCTGTACTTGTTTTTGTTTTTGTCTTATAAAAATCCTAAATAAAATAAACATTTACATTTATTAATTTGAGTGATAGGTAAGTGATTTGTTATTTTACTTAGTTTTTGTTTGATACTTTAGTAAAATGTAAAAATGGAAGCAATGACTCCCTCCTTCCCCCAATTTAGAGGAGGCTCATTTATATGGAAAGTTAGAAGGTAAGCATGTAAGAAAGAGGGATAATTTTAAGACTCTTGACAGACTGGAGTGAAAGCAGAATGCATAAGCCTTTTGACGAGTCTTCCCCACAGGTTGGGAAGAGTGGACTTTGAACTTAATGGCTCATCTTATTTTTGTGCACACAGCTACGTCATCTTCTGCTTCCTCCTACCAGAGTGCCGTATTCATTGTTAAACCTCTGGTGCCAAGCACAGGACCTAGAGCAGTGCTTCTCAACCTGTGGGTTGCGACCCCTTTGGGGGTCGAATGACCCCTGTTGAGTTGTGACCCCTTTGGGGGTTGAACGATCCTTCCACAGGGGTCACCTAAGACCATCAGAAAACATATATTTCCTCTATCGGTCTCCAGGCGGGTCTGCCCACATGCAGATACGCCCATCTATGAGTACCCGACGTGAAGACTGTTACCCATGCTACACCATGCTTCAAGACAAAATTTCATTTATTTGTAATTAGAAATAAATATTTCACAACAGAGCATGACATATTATTTTTGTGATGAATCACTATGCTTTATGTTCAATTTGTAACAATGAAAATACATCCTACATATCAGATATTTACATTATGATTCATAACAGTAGCGAAATGGCAGTTATGAAGTAGCAACGAAAATTATTTTATGGTTGGGGGTCACCACAACATGAGGAACTATATTAAAAGGTTGTGGCATTAAGAAGGTTGAGAGCCACTGACCTAGAATCAATCAGTGTTCGCAAGGAGAAGAAGTGAGACTAGAAAGCAGAAAGAAAAAGAAGATTGGAGAATATAAAAGGAGGGAAGTAAACACAGAAGGCAGTCAATGACAGTTAACAGGAATTGGAGAAGAGTAAGTCAATAGTAACAGAAATTAAAGAAAATAATTTTTAAAAAAGCGGTGCACTAATCTTTATTGCTAAGGAGTGTGATCTACAGAGAGCTAGAATCTTTTTACTCCTGGAAACCCAATTTTGGGGAAAGGAATTTGCAGACCAAATAAGCAGCTGGTAAGAGGCACCTTGTATGCAGTAAACAGCTTAGCGGGTAACCAGATCTGCCATCCTCTGGCCTCCCTGTAGCCATGAGGCAGAGAGCAGACATGCCCCCACCAGCCATCATTTTTCACTTACTCTGACAGCAGCAAGGCCTCTGAAAGCACGCTTCTTCTTGGCTGGGTTTTAGAATCTGTTGTGATGGCCACAAAGACCGCACCAACAGGATGGGGTTTATCAGGAGAGGTAACAGGTTCCCACGGTCAGGCTGAGTAAATAGCAAGGATACAGAGATTGCCCCACAGCAATACCTCTCCTCACCCAGCAGCCACCTCTCTCTCTGGGCCTCAGCCTTTCAGCTTGGTGCCTTGGCCTCTGTCTCATTGGGCCAGAAAACCCATCTATTGCTCTACTCGGTACTGTTCTTCTGTCTCCGCCTCTGGTCTCAGAGTGCCTCCTTTGCCAAGTCCCATAGTTTCCTGCCATGGCCTCTGGTGCCTCTCTTCTCAGCCTCTGCCACTTCAAACAGATGTCAAATGTGATCTTCCTCCACTGATTCCGCAAATTCTCTTCTAGCCCCCCAAATGGAACCTCCTTATAGCCACGGGGGATGGGGGTATGCTGGGGTGGTGGTGCTAACTAAACCTGATTCGTCCTCTCTATTAGCGTTCTACATACCCTATTTGCATCGTTCTCCCCATCCTTTGGTGGGAGTTACAGAGACATGTATAAAAGAGCCATTATAAAGAAATTTTACTCTACCACATGTGGTGTTCTAAGGGAAAAACTGAGTAAATCTCATACATGGAAATATGTATACTTATTGATTTGTTAATTTAGAGTGTTGGATTTGGTTAGAAATGTCTATGGTAATTGTATTTTTCTGTGTGAATATGAAAAATATGTGGCCATAACCTTTGACCAGCGTACACATATGCAAATGGTGCTGGACCAATCCTGGTTAGCCTTCCTGGAACTGTGAAGGACCCTGTGTGAAGAACACCACCAGCTCCATTAAAACTCCTGCTAAGGCCATTCCCAGAAATGGCAATTAGGGTCCACCTCAACTCAATCCTTTGGATGTGTTATTTCATACTCTCATGATAGCAGAAGACCAAGGGCAGGGCAGATATTTCATATAGATCAAATGTTATATGTTAGTGTGTGTGTGAGTCTGCGCTGACTAGAGAAACAAATCCAGAGAGACTCATTAGTGTATAAGACAGAGTTTTATATACAAGAGCAATTGAATATTAAGAAGACATCCCAGTTCAGTCAAGATCAAGTCCATATGCCCTATATTAACCCATTTGTCCAATACCGATCTATAAAGTCCTCTTCAGACTCATGAAACACATGCAATGACGCCGAATGAAGGCAGATCACAGGCCAGTGAGTAGGAAGTCTTGTGGATCTAGTGGTGTTGTAAGAATCTCAGCATTGGCAGGGATCTCCACGTGGCTTTTCCAGCTCCCAGGGCTCCGGCTCCGTCATTGTTAGTCCATGTGGCTTCTCCTCAGGGATGTCTCACAGGGAGTGAGCCAAGAGAGAGTGTGTGCCCTGCCTCCAAGAAGGAAATACAGACTCCTCAGGAGGCCATGCCCACACAGAGCCCTCATCCTGATTGACAGGCTAGACCCCACCCCTACATTCTTAATCGTCAAATTGACACCAGATTATGTAACTACCACACTGTACATGATAAAATCACCAAATAATTCTGAAAAAGTTTTGCTCTGAAAAATCTCAGAGGTTTAAGACAGTAGACAGTGTCCAAAAATTACACTATATGTTCATTGTGCACAGGAAGTTCTAGTGCGTGAAGTAGAGTGACAGGATATAAGAAGAGGTGAACTCAATTAATATTTGATAAAATTCAGTCATGTCCATCTGGTGCCAATTCTTCATTTATTATATTTATCTGAGGTTGTAAGTCTAAAAATATAGCTATCTGATGTTTTCAGAAAACACAAAATATCCTAAATCGAGGGGGTACGGAGGCAACATCAGCCCACCCTCCAGCTGTTTTTGTATGTCATGTGGACAAAAAATGGTTTCTACATTTTAATTGTATTAGAGAAGTATGAATGAAGATAATAGTTTTTGACACAGGAAAATTATAAGAAGTTCAAGTTTTAGGTGTGTCTATAAATGAAATTTTACTGGAATACAGCCAAGCTCATTCATTGCATATTGTCCCTGGCTGCTCTCACACTGTGAGCATGTAGATAAGTCGTTTCAATGAAGACCATCTGACCAAACAAAGCTTAAAATATTTACTATGTGGCCTTTTAAAGAGAGAGTTTACTGATTCCTAACCTAAATATGTTATTTTGTAATTATGTGATCTTTTTTCCTCTCTGAGATTGGCATAAACAACACTTTTGGTTGCTTTACAGTTTGGGATTTTGCTGTTCATCAAACATATCAATAGTCTTCCCACAGCCACAAGACAATGAGTAGACAATTGCACAATGGTCATTTATGTAGGAAATAACAGCAATAGTCATATGGAATTTCTGAAGTGAGCAAGAGATACTATAAGCATGCTTAGATTAGGGGTCTTTGGGCTCTTGTTGGAGAAGAGATCTTATTTAACTGACTTTTTGGCAATACTTTGTAAGTAGTTTTGCCAGTCGCGGACAAAGAAAAGAGTTGGGAGTCCTAATACCCAGAGCAAAAGTTATTAAATTAATAACTGCTTTCATTTAGCTCCCAGTTTGTATAACTGAAAAAAATTCCTGGTTATTAAATGCTATTTTTTATTCCTTAATAATTCAATTATATAAAAGAGTTCTTACATGAAAGTAACCATAGAAGTCTGTGTTCAGAAGTTGTTCATTATTTTGTGTACGTCTCCTTGTTTAATTGACTAATTCTCATTACTGTAAATGCTACACCAAGTGGGTCTTTGGGTTTTTTGTTTGTTTGTTTCAATGCAATGATGTTGGTCTGTGCCACTAGGCATTGACTTGGGATGAAATGTTGCCACATACTATAAAGAAGCCACAGAATCATTAAGGGCACCAGGAAGAAGAAAAATAATTCCTTGGGATTTAACAATCTTAGGATAATTTCTCTGGTTTGTTGAGTGAAAGTCCAGAAATGATATTTTCCTAATAAAACTTAGTTTCAGTTACTGAATTTAATTTTATTGTCTAACATTGCTATTGGCCAACCTATCTTTTTCAAATGGAAATGATTTTGTGATTTCATAATTTTGGGATTCAGAAATACCTACACGAGTGAAGATATTTTTAAATACTGTCACAGCTATGGGAGTTTTGCTTCCTCTCTGAAGACCGTTGAAGTGCTGAGGGAGTCTCAAGTTCAAGAACACTGAAAAAACAGAACAGAAATTTCTGGCTCTGTGTTGCTTCTGGAGAACTTTAGGAGATGTTTGATATCACTTAACATCAGTCTACTTTTCAACACAGAATAAAATAAAAGGATTTTCCTTTTATTTCTGCTAAAAATGATTTTCTCTCTTCTACCCATCCTTTTCATTCCTTCCTCTTCTATCCGCCTTCTCCTTTTTCTTCCTTTTTTGCTTTTTTTCTCTTGATTATTTTCTCTTTCCTCAAGTGTGCCCAAAGTCCATTTTGCTTCTTTTATTATATCTTCCTACATGATGCAGCTTGAATTTATTTTAATTGTGCAAAGTATTGTGTGCTTACTAATCAAGTTTCCTATCATCTCTGTCTTAGTTATTGTGTTAGTCTGGGTAGACTAGAGAAACAAATCCATGGACACACATATGTGTATAAGAAAGAGATTTATATACAAGAGCAATTGAACATTGAGAAAACATCCCAGCCCAGTCCAGATCAAGTCCAGAAGTCCGATATTAGCCCATATGTCTGATACCAATCTATAAAGTCCTCTTCAGACTCACAAAACACATGCAATGACGCCGAATGCAGAAGATCACAGGCCAGTGGGTGGAAAGTCTTTGGATCCAGTGGCATTGGAAACATCTCAGCGCTGGCAGGGGTCTCTGCATGACTTTCCCAGCACCCAGGGCTGCATCAGGGTGGGTCCATGTGTCTTGTCAGCTGCTATGGCTCCTAGGATGTGAGCAGAGAGTCTCCTACCTCCAAGGAGGAAAATACCAGAATTCCCAGAATCCTTAGGGGAAGGCTATGCCCACCCAGAAGGCTTATTGGCTATGACATGATTGACAGGCAAGACTCCACCCCTTCACTTTTAATCCTCAAATTGACAAATGGTTATATATCTACCATAGTTATCTAGTACTACTCTAATAGAAATACCACATCTAAGTGACTTTAAGAAACATAATGTTTTTTCCCCCCACAGTTATGGAGGCTAGACTCCAGAGCATTGGCTTTTTTTTTTTTTTTTGCTTTTTGTAAACATTTTCTCCTATCTGTTAGCTTGGGGGAAGGTCCGTATCTCCTTTCAATTTCTGTAGGCTGGGAATTCCTTGGAGATCTGAATGTAACTTGACGTCATCTTTCCCATAGTCCAGGAGGATGCGCGGCACTCCTATCCCTTCTTTCTTCGCGTAAGTCAAAACCCAAACTTTACTCTTTTATTTATCTGAAAAGAGATTGGCTTAAGATACAAGCTTAGCCTGTAGCTTGTATCCTGCCTCACTAACATAACTGACCTTAATCTTGCTTCATTACATCACGGGGTTATGATTACAGCACATATGATCATCACATCCAATCACAAAAGAGAGAGTAATTACGTAGTTCTGAGAATGATGGCCTTTCAAAGTTCACATATATTTTAGGGATACACAATATAATCCATGAAAAGTGCCATGCAAAGAGATATGCAGAGAAGCAAATATAAGCACCTTTTAACTCTGACCAAGTAGAACTACTTAAATTCAGAAAAAACATTACATGGGTAAAGTTCTTCCACCCTTGTGCCTTTCCTCTCTTCTCTTGCTGATCTTTTTCTGTTCTACTTCGTCTTTGTTGGATTTCTTTCTTTATTCATTTGTCTCTTTATGATTTCTCCATTTTTTTCTCATTAAAATGTAAGAATGTGTTTGTTGTCTATGCTGCAGAAGGACTCACCACAACCATAGTAGCTGAAAACAATACCCATTTAATATCTTGCAGTGCTGAAATGATAAAATTCAGATGGGCTTGACTAGATTCTCTGAATAGGTTCTCAAAAGTCTGAGAGCTATCCTGCAGGCAGTGAAGAAGAATCTGCTTCCAAATGTACTCAGGTTGTTGCGGAATTGCGTGCTTTGTGATTGTTGAACTTTGGTCAATGCTTTCTTCCTGACAGTGATCAGGAGCATCTTCTAAAGGTCACTCTACCATCTGTGTCCTCTTCATGGTCACGATTTTAGCAATATGGTGGATCTGTCTTACCTTTGAAGCTCTCTTTGAACCACACTGAGATTTCCTCCTTTGTCACCAGCTAAAAACAACTCACGGTTTTTGAAAAGACTTAGGTGTTTGAATGGGCTACTCTGGATAATATCTTGATGGAAAAGCCAACTGACTGCTAACTTGAATTACATCTACAGAATCCCTTTGCCAGGAAATGTAACGATCTCAGGAGTAACACCAGGGGTGAAGGTGTTACAATGACGAGATCATGCTACAATTCTACCTACCACAAGAAAATCATGTTTCCCTCCTTCCTTCTGGGCCACAGGAAAACATGAGTGATCATGAAATTGAACACTTGGCTTTTACATAGGAGTGAAATCCATTGACAAACTCAGTTAGATTAGCTGAACCAGACAGTATTACATAGCTGGGACTAGAGCAGAGTTTTGTAATTCTCACTAAGGTTATTTCATGGCTAGACCATTATGATTTTCTTATGAACCTCGTACAGTGCAGACATTCACTTATTTTTTTATCATGCAACCCAAAACTTACCAGCATACGCAGTCATTAAGAGCTACAAAGGAGGCGAATGATAAGAGCTTATGATTTATTCCTTTCTTGGGTTATGTTTCAAAGTTGTCATCAATCATACGTCACCATTACATTTTGAATAGGTACTAGGTGAGATCTGAGAGATGATTGTTCAATGATCTGATAGAAAGGTCTCTGAGATCAGAGATGGTGGACTTAGATAAAAATCTATACTATTGTTTTACATATGGGGCCCTCATGAAACAGTATGATTATACATAACATAAATGAAAAAACCTGTAGATAGCTTGAAATTAAGCAGCCAGGGTTTTATCTTTACATTCAAATGCCAGTGTCTCATTCAGTCAGTAATATCTGTGCAATAAAAGAATGGGAAGTAGTAAAGTTTATTAATATGTAATATGACAATAGCAGTAGAAGTTTAAGAAGAAACAAGTGAACAAATGAAAGAATACCAAAGTGCTTTTAATTGAAAAGCAAAAGTCTTACATATGAGGAGGCTTCAAAATGCTGGTGGACAAATTTCAGTTATCGTTTAATTTTATTTTTTACATGAACATGTTAATTTCCCAATGAATGTGGTCCCTTTTGGGGGCGTTCCTAAGTTCATTCATTTACTCAGTCAATAATTGTTCCTTGACACCTGTAAGAACTGAGTGTAGAACAGTGTATAAAGAAGCCTTCAAGTCCTCCCTAGTAGAGCTTACACGAAAGTGGGAAGAACATCTGAAACAAATAGGCATGCACAGGTATGATTACCAAGACTCTGAAAGACTGAAACAGAAATATGGTCTTTCATAGTGGTTTCCTATAATTTTTTTCAGTTGTAGCTATGACAACCAAGCTCGGGGTGGGAGTGGTATTAAAAATACATAGAGATGAATTCTTTTGAAGTTCTGGAGGTCAGAAGTACAAAATCAGTTTGACTGGGTCTCACAGATTGAAATGGACCCACCAAAAATATGTATCAACTTGGCTGGGCCATGATACCCAGTACTTTGGAAGTTATATGATGATATAATCATCCCCCACCCCCCATGCTTCTTAAGAGGCAAGGATAGTGAGACTTTCTCTCATGTACTTTGGACATGTTGTCAGGAGAGACCAGTCCCCATAGCAGGACATCATATTTGGTAAATCGTGGGGCAGAGGAAAAGAAGACGGCCCGTAACAAGATGACTTGGCACAGTTGCTGCCAGGGTGGGCTCAAAGAAAGAACAAAGGCAAGGGAAGCTCAGGAATGGCAGTGTTTCCACTCTGAGTCAGAAGTGATTCAGTGGCATGGAACAACAGCAACAACATGATAGGATCTAATGTGATCAGCCAACCAGCTGTAAGGATACTGTGGGAGGATGTTACACTCTTACTCAGGTGGCAGCCCTGAGGTGATAGAAGGGGAGTTTATCTAGGGTGTGGCCTATATCACCCTTTTAGCTGATAAGAGAGAAAAGGAGAGCTGAAATAGGCAGAGGTCTCAGGGGCCTACTACCACCAAGAAAGATGTGCTGGGGCAGAATACACCCTTCAGACTCAGGGTCTTGTACTAGAAACTTCATAGCCTAGAGGAAGATAGGTGCCAAGACAGACTGAGCTCTCCAAGAGTCCTAGGCTAGAGATGCTGAAAGGAGACAAGCAACTTCCTCCTAAATGGTGAACCCAGACAGAGTGCATCACTCAATCTTTGCGAACATCATCATACAGTCTTTTTCCCTTCTTTAATCAAATCAATTCTTGTCTCTTTCTTATAAGGGTCCTTGTGATTGTACATGGGGTCTAATTAGACAATCCAGGATAATCTCCCCACTTTGAGATCTTGAACATAAGCACATCTGCAAAACACTGTTTTCTACGTCAGATAACACGCGGGCTCTATGGGTTAGGACATGGCTATCTTCCTCGTGTTTTCATCAGCAAGCCATGCACCCCTTACATGATTTCCACAAAGAAGTGATGGAACACAGCAAGACAGAGCTGAGAGAGCTTCGGAAATCTTCGTATTCCTTTCAGAAGAAAAGTCAAGAATGATGTCAAAGGCCCTACCACTTTGTCCCCAACCTTTATTCCCCAGCCACATCTCTTACTAAGGTTGCAGGCACAGTGCACTTCAGTCACTGTAGGCCCCTGACTTTCTTACACAGTCTAGACATTCTTCTGCACTTGAGCCCAGACATTGTCCTTTGTACTTGATGTTCTCTCTGCTCAGAACACTTTCTCCCTGGGTGCTCACACGACTTACCTCTGACCTCCATGCCCTTTGTTCACACTTTTACCTTCTCAGAAAGGCTTTCTCTAAGCATGCTCTCTAAATTAAAACTAAGTATTGAAATACTTACTCACCCATTTATTTTGCTTATTTCCTGATTCTTTGATTATACTGGGACATAGTTTTATCAAGGCACACATTTCTTGTCTGTTTTCTTCATTTTTGTATTCTCAATGATTAAAGTGGTTCCTGTGTCACACTGATTCTATAAAATAAATGTGTTAAATGAATAAATAAATTGAACAGACTCTTATGAATAGGGTATTTGTGTTAGTCTGGGTAGACTAGAGTAACAAATCCATGGACACACATATGTGTATAAGAAAGAGATTTATATACAAGAGCAATTGAACATTGAGAAAACATCCCAGCCTAGTCCAGATCAAGTCCATAAGTCCAATATTAGCCCATATGTCTAATACCAGTCTATAAAGTTCTCTTCAGACTCACAAAACACATGCAATGACGCCAAATGCAGAAGATCACAGGCCAGTGGGTAGAAAGTCTTTGGATCTAGTGTCATTGGAAACATCTCAGCACTGGCAGGGGTCTCTCTGTGGCTTCTCCGGCTTCCGAGGTCTGGTTGCATCCATGTGGCCTGTCTTCTGCAGTGTCTCCCAGGGAGTCGCAGAGAGAGATGTGTCTTCTGCCTCCAAGAAGGAAGTTCCAGATTTCCCAGAATTCTCAGGAAAAGTCCATGCCCACACAGAAGTCTCATGGGCTATCTCTAGATTGACAGCCTAGATGCCCTACACTCTTAATCCTTAAATTGACACCAGATTAGGTGACTACCACAGTATTGGTAGGGAAAATAAAGCTAAACCCTGAAAGATAAGGAATAATTATCTGATAGTAGGGTCAGAAGGTGTTCTCAGAAAAAAGAAGGTTATACATTCATAATTTCTCTTATGATTCAGAAATTTGAGAAAGTGTGTTTAGAATATATGATTGAAAGGGAGAGGCTGAAAGTGAGAGACTGGATTGTTCAGCAGGGATTAGATTGTGTAGAATGCCTTTGTCATTGAAACTAAGAAGTTTCTTAACTTTTGTTATTGTTTCTATGGGACTCTACGGGACTTCACTAAAGTCTTTTCAGGAGGATAAGAATGTGATCTAATGTATTTTTTTTTTTTATGAAGAGGAAACAGACCAATGTGGACAGAATTGGGGGTAGACAAGGATGGAGCCAGAGAACATGTTGCAAATATCTGTATAAGAAATGATAATAACTTGGATTAACAATGTCCTTCCCCGGAGTCACTTTGGCTGTATTTTTCTGGTGCAATTGTCTGTCTGGCTTGTGTAAGGGAAAATACCAGTCTGTGCACCTTCCTACTGTACAGTCACCATCCCTCCCTTGGCCACAGAAACACAACACAACAAGTTGCTGTGGACTCAAGTGCAGCTCATGGCAACCCCAGGTGCGTCAGAGCAGGGCTGTTCGTTGGATTTCATTGGCTGTCACCTTTCAGCTCCTGCTTGCCAGGCCTTGCCCTTGTCTACTCTGCCAATCTTTCAGTGAGCAGCCGAGCACGTTAACCATTTGCACACCCGGGGACTAGTTGAGCTTGAAGGATAAATGCACAGTTCTACAGCATTTCTTTTACTGGAAACATTGTTCCCAGTGGATTTGATAACCTTAATGGAACCTGAGAGTGAGAATTTTTTTTCTTTTCTTTTTAGTATATGTTCTTCATTCGTTATAGTTACTTCAGTACTGCCTGAGCTGGACTTTTTTTTTTCTGCAATAGTGATTAGAGAAGATTAGATTAGTGATTAAGGGAGAACCAAACAAATGCCCATTTCTCCCTTTGTGCAGTGAGGCTATTCATCATCTCCAGGGACTCGCCTCTCTTCTAAGTGGGAGCTGCAGAAGAGGACAGATGAATCAGCAAGGCTAGCAGCATTGGAGATGAAAGGCACTATGCAAAATTAAAAGTTGTCCCAGGACCATTTAAAATCTTTTCAACTGTGGATCTCAAAGGAGTTTACAAGTTCTCAATTACTTGCCAGCTGAGGAGAGAGAAGTAACTCGCACTCGTAAAGCGTCTGGGGCTAACGAAGTTGAGTTCTTCAAAGTCCTTGGCCGGTTTTCCACATCTTAATACATGCGCAATCCAATCCACCTATTCTAGGACAGAACAAACATTTTATTTGGATGCAATACAGTGTATAATTGCAACTGTCCTAAAACTCTCAGTACAGTAACAAGAGCTACTGAATCCTGCTATTGTCCAGGGCCAGAGATGGGTAGTAGCAAGTACTGCTGAATCTTCACATCGAGCACAAACAATCTAAGGACACTGAATCAAACTGGGCGGCCAAGTCAGTGGACTCATGTACTGAAATGAAAGCATCATGTGCTGAGGTGACTAACTTGAAGTATACTCCCCCCCAAAGAACACTTACCAACACTCATGTGCGTAGGTCCAGGACAGAACGTACAACAGAAGGAAGATTCCATAGTCCCCCTGTAGTTTGCTGAACTGCAAAACTGCTGCCTGTTCTTTCAGGGAATGTTATACTAAGATTTTTTTTTCTGCCAAAGATTATCACGTGAGAAGACTTGGCAAACTTTGGGAAGTTTAATGAGCATGCTATGGGGAGCTCTCGCTATACCCCACGATCATTGTTATTTGTAGGCCTGCCAGAAATTTGGAAAAGTGGGTTAAAGAGACTTTCAATGGCATCCCAGTAGAAACAGAGATTATGTCTGAGACTTTGTGACATTTTATGTTTCCTCTGGGGACTTATTCCTGAGAACACAATTAACTTTTGCCCCACAACTTCAGCTTGTCCTGCGAGCCCTGGCACATTTGTGAATGAAGTATACTTTGCCTACAGAGCACTGCTCCTCTGCCAGCAAGTCTCACTCGATTTCTACAGATCTCCCGGCGTTCCACTCAACATCTACCACCCATGTGTAAGATGTATTTACCTACAATGGAAGGTGTAGACACTCTTATGGTGATACTTGTAATAAAGCAGCTGATGCTGGGTGTCTTGTGGAGCAAATGGCATTATAATGAAGAACAAAGGCTCTAGAGAACATGTGTCTTTGACCATGTCATTTAAAAGTGAAGATAATACTATGGATTTCCATAGAGGTGAAAGCCAAATTAATTAATCCATCTGTGGAAACTACTTGGAATTGTGGGGAGTATATTGTCAACTCTCAAATCAATGTTTGCTTTATCTGTGTAGCATAGAGTAAGACATGATCAAAACGAGAGATCAGAAGTCCAGAGTAGCATCATGTCAGCACCAAATAAAGAGCCCATGCTTCCTGGAACATAGGAAGGTTTTACTCAGGGAGCGTTTAAGAGCGCGCGAACACAGAACTTTTTACTTCAACAGCAGTATAGATAGTGCTGACGGGTGACCATTGGATGCTGCGGTCACTATGGAAGCTCTGTAGATATTGTGAGGTATTGTGATTCTACAGTGTTGGTCATGTTGCAAATGACTGGCATTTTACTGTTGCTTAGAGACTTTATTTTCTTGTGGGGAATATTTGAAACTAAGCTGAGAGCAGAGAAAAGTGAATAGTTTTCTTGGTATACCCTTCCCACCACACTCACAATTATCTTCATAGAGTTGTTCATGCATTTTGCATTGTCTTTTGCTAATCTTAATTCGTTGATTATTTTATGTATTCATTCATTTAATGAACTTTTTAGAAATCATCCTAGTGATGATAGTATTTAATAAGGGTTTGCTTTGTGCCAAACTTTATGAAACAAACTGAAAACACATCTCACTCTTTGCTCAAAAGAATATTTGAAGGAAGGAGTTGATGCCTACCTGAAAAGAAATCATTGGCATACCTCAATTTCAACTTGGTTTAAAGTGTTTTATCCAAAGTCACTAGCTTGCAAATGGCAGCATTTGTTCTTGTTGCTTTCTTTTTAAGAAACAAAAAATCAAATTTTGATTGAAATGTAGGTGTACAGGGCAAGTGGTTTCCATCCAACAATTCACACACAATGTCATGACGCTGGTTGCCATCCCCACACTTTAACAGCGCTCTGCCCGCCTTTCCCCTCTTTGGACTCTTTCCATTCACCCTTCTCTCCTATTCTGTTCTCTGGCTTCTGAGCATTGCTACTGGGGATATGCTGCCCGTTGGATCTCAGATTGTGATTATTCTAAGGAGTAGATAACTTCCCTGGTTTGACTGTTTCCCTTAGAGCCCTGTCTATTGTTTGGCTGAAAGTTGAACCACGGGCATGAGTCAAAGGTCAGAATTTGAACCCAAGCCCAGGACGATCTTAAATGAAAGCACCATGCTATATTGTCCTGTGCATAGCAGGCCCTGTGCAAGTATAGGGAAAACAAATATAAAGGTAGTCAAAGACTCCCAATTTCAAGAAGGTTGATTTAGGTCAAGGGTTAATTATAGATTTCATCAACAAAGCACCGTGGTCTAAGTGTCAATGTCATGTACAGAGTAGTAAGAGTTTAGCAAACCTAGAGTAAGTAATCATCCTTTTTTTTTTGAGGGGGAGTCTAAAGCCCTGTCCCAATTCTTTCTTTCTTCCATTGCTTTTTGTCATATAAACATTTGCCTCTTTCATTTTCCATTTCATCAGGGCTTTAATTTCAGGTGGGACATTGATAATAATTTAGAGTTGGCTGTGTGGATACTGTGTGTTGGACTCCTGTCTCCTGGTTTATTTTGTGAAGAAGATACCAGAGGTGGTATCAGAAAAGACTGAACTAAGCAGTCACCTGAGGCATAGCAGAAGAGTGGCGAGGTAGATGGTGAGATGGTCTTTGAGCATTCAGTAAGTTGAACTTCTTCAGCTCCCACCCGGGGGCCTCCTCCCCCCATGTGCTTAAGCAAAGCTGCTCTGCCTCTGCTTCTTGACTACCTGAGTGCGTTTTTGAAGGAAGGGAAGACAAAAACTCCCCAATATTTCACAAAAGTGGACAGTTTACATTGGGAGTTGTATCTGGCAATGAATCTAGGAACTCTTTTTGTGGGGGTAAAAAAGTTCCTCCTATTTCCTGCTTCTTGGCAGATAATGAATTCAGAAAGGATGACCTCCCCCACACTCACCAAGCTCTTATAAAAAAAAAAGTATGTTTACCTACCCTTCTGTTTTCCAATCCAAACTGGTATGATAACATTCAGGAGGTCAACATTTGAAAATGGCTTTTGAGAAAGAAAACCACCCACACTCAAAAAAACGATTTTCTTTCCTAGTAAATGTAATTTTAAATTTCAAAGGCAGGATTTAGGTCAGTGGTTTGGGTCATTTTTTATTTTACCCAAACTGGGCCACCATTCCCTTATTGTGCAATCTGGAGAAATCAGAAAGATGTCAGGTAATAAAAATCTGGCAAAGGGGGGGAGGAATTGGAATACAGTCTGCCCCAAAGTTGCATGCCCTTAACTTCTGCTGACTTCAGCAGGATTTGCACATCAGTAGCTAAGGGCAGAGTTTGGTCCACTGATTTTATTATCATCGAAGAAGAGGAAATTGTTCTGACTGCAAAATGGAAAAATATAATTTATGGTCCAGACCCAGGCTGACAGGCTGAGCAAGAGAAGGAAATATGGAAACATGCTTGTGGCTTTAAATGCAAAGACATGCAAGTGAGAGGAGACCAGGAGCACCTACACATGACTGAGAGGCACTTGGGTCCAAAATGACCTTTCAAGTCCTGGAGTCACCAAGGGATATGGATGTGAGCTCAGACAGGTCTTTAAGGGAAGTTCATGGTGACGTAGTGGAGAAAGGTACTGTAGCAGACTAAGTGCCCTTTTCAATCTGCCAGTCCCTCTGATCCTTATAAATCATTTCTGCACCTGGCAAGAGCCAAGAAGACGACTTTTCACCTCATACAGAAAGCTTTTTAGCTTGCTAGTGCTGACACTGAATCTGGCCTCATCCCCTTTGATGGAGGAGGAAAAGATGGATGAGGTGTGAAAAGGATGTTCCTTTGAACAACCTTTGCCATTTTCCTTCTTTACTCTCCCCTGCACCTGCTGTGCTCACATTTGAACCTACAGACTTCTCACTGCCTACATTTACTTGACCTTTTCACTTCCTATGACTATGTGACTTTCCTGTACTCCAGGCTGCCCTGGAGCGACGGTCGGTAAGCTGATTGATGACTGTATTTCAGACAAGACTAGGTGATTCCAATGAATTGATCTGTGTACTTTTGATGTGTGATGTTATGAACCTATGGACTTGCTAACAAGTTTAACTTTAATGAATAGGTTTCTCTTAATCATACCAATTTTCTTTTTATATAACTCTTTCTTGTTAGGAGCTCATATGTTTATTCAACAAACATAAGCCAGTGCTTGGTACATGGTAACATGTAATTACTGTTTGCTGAATAGATGAATGCCTTCTTATTCACAGATGTTATATTTGAGTTGGATTTTAAATGATAGATGGAATTAAATATGTGAACAGAAGGGAGTGAGTGATGGAGATGTAGTGAAGTACAAGGTATGTGTGCGCGTGTGTGTGATGGCCAAATGCCTGGTGCTAGGTAGGTAATGGACAGAGACATGGAATGAATGAATGAATAGAGTGAATGAACTAGTAAGACATCTGGTACTGTTGGGTCAGCTCTGGACTACTAACTTCAAAGATGGTGGTTCAAGCCATCCATCCATTGTATCAGGCACATTTGCACATATGTTGCATCATCATTTTCAAAACTCGTTCTTTATAATTGAGCCCTTAGTATCAGCTCCTATTTTTTCCCTCCCTCCCCTCCCCTCCCACCCTTGTGAACCCTTGATAAATTATAAATTATTATTTTCATATCTTACACCGTCTGCTATCTCCCTTCACCCATGTTTCTGTTGTTCGTCCCCTCAGAGGCTGGGGGTGGGTTTTATACATCGATTATTGGGATGGGTTCCTCCTCTCTCTCCCTTCTCCCCACACCTTTCCCCTACCCTCATGGTATCACTATTCCCATGATTGTTCTTAAGGGCTTATCTGTCCTGAATTCCATGTGTCCAGAGTTCTTATCTGTACCAATGTACATGCTCTGGTCTAGCTGGGTTTGTAAGATAGCACTGGGGTCATGATAGTGGGGGAGAAAGCATGAAAAAAACTAGAGGAATGGTGTGTGTTTCATCGGTGCTATGCTGCACCCTGGCTGTATTCAGTCAAGTATTTACTGAGTGGCTTCTAAGCATTTTTTTCAAACACTAAGTATGTTATAGCATATAGCTGTGAAAAGATGGATTGAATTCTTTGTATTGATGTTGTTTGTTTTTTTAAGTCCCTACATGACACAGTCAAACAGTTTGAACTCACCCTGAGGCACCTCAGAAGATAGTCCTGGTGATCCACTTCTGAAAACCAGAGCCTTGCAAACCCAATGGGCCATTTCTCTCCTGCACAGATGGGTCACCACGAGTGAGAATGGACTGGAAAGAGACCAGCAAGAGCAACCACAACGAGGACCACATCAAATAAATCTGTAGAACATGTTGTTATGTAGTAAAATATTAAAGCCAAAAGAAGATACAAAGGGAGGAGGGTAGAAACAACATTGAATAATGTCCTGAGAAAGCCTCATCAAGGTCACATTTGAGTTAAAACCTAACGGAGTCATAAAATATCTATACAGACATCGGAGAAGGAAGTATTCTTGGAGAGGAGATAGCAAGTATGCACATTAGAGGGAAGGATGTCTGAGGATGAGCTGTTGCTAATCTTACAATAGAATCTGAAAATATGACAGAAGCCAACTTCCATCACTGATAACATTGGCCATGGGATTCTTCTGGAGGAGGAGATTGTTTCCTTGACATAGACCGCAGCACTTGGTACATCAGCCCCAAAGGCAAACCCACTGCCACCGAGTCAGTTCTGACTCAGACATTTAAATAAAGTGTTCTGATTATATGAATGGTTTCTCATTATAGATGATGCTATGTTTCAGTTGATCCTGGAGTAATCAGTGCAATTAAGCTAGACAATCAAAGGCAAAGAACAAGCAGAACAATAGGAAATAGGAAAGTTTAAGGCATTTTTGTGTCATGGACACCAGTCCAGAATGGCTGAGTCATGGAGGGTCGGATGGGCTAGGGATTGGGAGGAAGTGTAGGGAAGACAAAGCTCAAAGGAAGGCCGCCGTCAAACCATGAAAGAAAGGCCACAGAGCCTGGGTGCCAATTATGAACCATCAAGTCTTTAAAGGAGGGGAAAGTGAACTCATATTACTTAAGAAAAAATTTGCCAAAGGACATGTCATTAAACACTTATTCTTTGGGCATTGGCAGATATATTAATAAGAAAACAAGTTAATTTAAAAACAAATTATAGACACGCTGCTAGGCAAAATTAAACTTAAAAAAGACTGTAGTAATTGAAATAGCCTTTAGTATATGCATTCTAAAACACGTGTAGGTAGATAGATTTCCCGAATGTTTTATGCTATGGCAGAATATTTTTGTGTGATAGTGCATCTGAAAGAACAAGTGGTTCATGGAGACACGGCTGGAAACACTGTTTCAGCACGACAACACCAGTTGTAATGGGTGCAGTGAATGGAAGGGGAGCAGGGAAAAAGGAGGATCAATCTGAAAATGGATACAATCGCCGCATTAGACGTTAAGGAGGGATGGAAGAGGGGCTGGACAGGGATTATAGAACAGAGACTTCTCCCGGGAGACACACAGTGTGTCCATTCGGTAGTATTTGGAAAAAAGGGTTGAGAGATTATAAAAAGGAAAATGTTTTAGAGAATGGAGAGATGGTAATATGCTCCGTGGAAAAATTCCAAGAATGGATTTACATTTGAGGAAAACAAGGTGAAATTGAGAAACCAACTTTTAAAGATATTTGAGGGTTTCTCAAACATATTTCTGTTATTGACTAATATAATTCTAGGTTGACCAGAAACCTTATTTTGTTTGGTTTCAATTCTTTTATTTGGTTATGTATTTTTTTTCAGGCCCGCCATAGAGGCTATTGTGAATGTCCCATGTGTATTAGAAACAATGCATGTTCTTTTATTGCAGAAATGGAAGACTTGCCTTTTGTTGTCATTTGTTATTTTAGTTTTGTTTTATTTTCCATTTGGGGTTCTACTTTTGGATGCAATTACACTCAGACTTGCCACGTCGTTCTGAAGTGCTCCCATATACATCTGGGGATATTTCATGCAAGTTCATGGGGCTACTCCAGTCTTCTTTTAATTGGTGTCAGAATGGTATATATTTCATTACCATTTTACTATTTATCTACTTAGGGATTTGCAGCTAATGTGTATTGTTGCATCAAGTTGGATCTCACTATTTTTTTCTTTCAATTAAGTCTACCATTTGGTTGGAGTGTTTAGACACTTAACATTTAATGGAACTCTGAGAAGTTATGTTTAAATTGATCACATGTATCATTTTCTAGTGACTCATATGCTTTTTGCTCCCTTTTCTTCTTTCCTTACCATCTTTGGAAGCAATTTTATCTCCATATGAGTTTACTAGTTACAGCTTAAAATGTTTTTTCCCAAAATACTCCAGGTTTTAAAGCGTGTGTCTTTATGTTAGTCTGCCTTGAAATGATATTATACTATTTCACATATCGTTTAAGAGGCTCGAACTGTATACTTCCATATCATCTCTCCCCCCCTTTTTAAGTTAGTTTATTTTTAACCAGTTCATTGACATACAATGCACATATCATGCATTTCAATAGCTCAATCACATTCATAAGAGTTGAGCATTCATCACAACATTCTATTCCAGGACATTTCTTCTTCCTTGGATTTGTTGCTGTTAGCTCCCTATTTCCCATCAGCCTGCTGTCATGCCCCTTTCAGTTTATTGATCTGGTTGTCTCTATAGGATTCCCTAATCTGGGCTCCTCATACAGAAAATCATTCGACATCAAAACAAAAGGCAAACAAATGGCCTAACAATGAGAGAACAACTTCAGTTCAATTCAAAGCAGAAAATATTAAAAACTGGAGCAATTATACATTGGATCAAAAGGGAGATCATTGACAGGATGGCTCATTTTGATCTAATTTCAACTGCAGTTATCCACCCCACAAAGACGGACTGTCTGATAACACAGCCTTACCCATCTCAGGCCCATAGTCACAGGGGATTCAGCAGAGGCTTAATCCACAGAGGGGTCCCTGCAGAGGGGTTTTAAACTTGCCTTGTCATCAGCAACCTTCTGCAAATTGTCCCCCATGTTTTGTGATAGATTATCCATACATTTTGCTCCTATGTGCTATAAATCTTGCAGGGCATTATTTTGCTTTAGACAGTTAATTATTTTTTAGAGCATTAAAACTAAGAAGCGTGTGCTCTCATTCACAGCATCAGTCTGTAACTGTTTGCTGCTTTTCACATGTGTGTATCGCTGTAGGGTTCTAATTGCCGTTGTTCTGAAGGGAACATGTCTTCAGTATCCTTTGAGTCCATGCCTACTGACAATTGCTTTTTAGCTTTGGCTTGTCTGGACACGAAAATCTGCATATGTATTTTCCTGAGCCTAGAACTTTGAGTCAACAGTTTTGTGGTTGCCGTTCCTTTCGCTCCTTTCAGACCTTTCAACAAATCCCTTTATCTTTGGTCTTTCATAATCTCGGACAAGATACGTGCTGCAAATAGTATCTGTGTTCCCTTATGTGTATGTCCCTTTTGTCTCTGACTGCCTTCCAGATTTTATCTTTCGATTTCCTCAATTGGCCTCTGATGTGTTTGGTGGTGGTGGGTGCTGAGTCATTTCTGATGCATGCAATCCCGTGTGTGCCGTGTAGAACTGCTTACTCCCTGGGCTTTGAAAGGCTGCCGGCTTTTAGAAGCACAGTGTCAAGCCTCTTTACCAAGATACCTCCTAGATGGGTTTAAACCACCAACCTTGTAGCTACCCTGTTTCACTGAAAGTAAGACAGTGTCATATTAATTTTTTGCTCCCAAAGATGCGCTAGGTCTTATTTTCAGGGGATGTCTTATTTTTCCATGAAGAAGGATACGGTACACATTTATTGTTGAACAACAAAAAGGGAAATTTATTACCTGTATATGGTACGGTAGTAGTTGTCATCACAAACCAGCATGACCAGGCAAACTGAATCCTACAGCATCAAGAATTTCTTGTTACTACCATTATTCCCACATACAACAATATATGGTACATTTACTCACACTTCCTGTCTGCTCCGGCTGTGCTGCGGCCAACACTGAGCTGCACCCGCTGCTACAGTCCAGAGTCCAGAGTTACGGGAGCTTGGGTGGGGGGGCTTATTATCAGGGAGGCCTTATTTTCTGGGAGGTCTTATTTTGGGGGGATGCCTTATATTTCAGCCAGAAGCAAAGCTGTAAGTAGGTCTTATTTTCGGGGGATGTCTTACTTTCAGGGAAACACGGTAGTAGTTGACTACAGAACCATTTGTGCCACCCTAGTACCTTGGGGATGTGTGGAGTTGTGCCTTTTCACTTTTGTTTTGTGTCTAATTCTTTGAGCTCCTGGGCCAATGCTTTGTTGTCTTTTATTAATTTAGGAAGATATTCAAGCATTATATCTTCAAAGATTTTTCTCGTAGTCTTTGTAATGCTTTGTTCACTCTTTCTTTTCTTCTTGGGACATTTGTCTTTGTTGTTCAGTGTCACTGAGTCTGTTGTGACCGACAGTGACCCTGTGCACGGCAGAATGCAACACTGCACGACCCTGCACCATCCTCCCAGTGGCTCCGAAGCCTGAGCCCATTCTTGTAGCCACTGTGTCAAACCACCATGGAGGGCCTTCCTCTTTGCACTGCCCCTCCCCTTTCCCAAACAGACTGTCCTTCTCCAGGGTCTGGTCTCTTCTGACAACATGGCCAAAGTATATAAGACGGAATCTTGCCATCTTTGCCTCAAAGGAGCACTCTGGCTGTACTTCTTCCAAGACAGATTTGTTTGCCCTTTTAACAGTTCAGGGTAATTTTAATGTTCTTCTCTAGAACCACAATTTACATGCATTTATAATACTTATTTTAGACCATTTGATGTTGTCTACCAGTTCTTAAATACTTTTGTTGTCCCCCCGCCCCCACCAGCACACTTTGTGTTTCAGTTTGGATGATATTTTTTCAAATTAACCTTACATCATTGATTCTATCATTAATGTATTGATTAGGCAAGTTTTGACTAGAGAAACAAATCCAGTGACACTCATATGTATAAGAAAGAACTTTCTATCAAGGAGTAGTTGTATATCAAGAAAACATCCCAGACTAGGCCAACTCTAGTCCATAAGTTGATACAAGACCACAAGTCCCTCTTTGGACTCAAGAAGTCACGTGCAATGACGTGGAATGCAGTAATGTCACAGGCCGGTGGGTGCAAAGTCCCGTGGGTCCAAAGGTGGTGGACGCATCTCCAGGGCTCTGGCCACCATCAGGGTCAGCCAGCAAGAAGGTGATGGCAGAGAGAGATGGGGATGGGGGAGGTTCCCAGGACCCTCCTTATGAGGGTCAACACCCACCAGGAGTCACCATCAGGCTGTGATCTGATGGACAGGTTGAATATCACCCCTACACTATTATAGATTTTCAAGTTGACATGAAATTATATAACTACCACACCTTGTCTAGTTTGCTAATAAGCTAATCAAAAGCCACATGCTTATTTTTAAAGTTTGATTTTATATGGCATTTATATTAGAGTCTTTAAAAATAGTTCCTATTTCTGAGGGGATTCACTCTGGATTCATTCCTGCTGTATACTCATTCCAGTTGATCCTTAATATATTAATTCTATTTGTCTTAACTTCTTTCTGATTGTTCAAATATTTGGGTTACCTCCAAGTCTGGTTTGGTTGTTTTCTTTTTTTCTTGGGGGGGTGGAAATCTTTTTTTTCTTGACTCTGTGTGTGTGTGTGTGTGTGTGTGTGTCTCAAAAATTTGAGATTGAATGCTAGGTATCATGATTAAAAAATAAAGTTAGAAGCTGAAGGAAATAGTATTAACATCATGCATGGGCAGGGTAGGTGGGAATCGGGGCAATGTAATCAGACATTTTGATGGGTTCACATCTTATTGTTTCTCCTGTTACTCTCAGGGCACCATAGACTTCACTTCTTCCAGCTGTGGCCTGCTTTAACGCTGCGCTCAATAGTAAGCCCTGGGCATCTCCTGTGGTCTCTGGATACCTTCTTCATAGGGCAGTGTCTCCTTACACTCTTCTCCCTCCGCTGGCATGAAAATCTTGTTGCTTTTAGACCAGTGCTATTTTCCAGGAGAGGCAAAGGTGTATCTCAGTGTTTGGGTCTCGTCTTAGTCTTAAGCATACCATAGGTACCTGAGCCCTGGCAGTAGGCCCCCTCGGGATTGCTGCTATTTCCTCCGGGGGCAGCCAAACTCTGCTTTGCATCTGTGGCACCTCATTTCCCCAGCCCTTCACAGGGAGTGTCGGCCTCTGCTTTCTGTCGCCATAAGATCCTGGCCCCACGGTGCTTCCTGCTTTCACCAAAGAATACATTGTTTTGCTTCTGCGATGGCACCAGACACAGAGACTTCTTCCCCGAGACTTGAGGAGGAAAGGCTACATCTGGCTCTCTCAAAGGCAGATGAGGTTGCGTCCATGTATACCTTCCGGAACAGTGAGATGATGCCTGGGTTCCGGGAATGAGATCGCTTACTTCCCCTCCTATGGAGGACTTTCTGCCTTTGGCTCATTTGAGAGAAAAAACACTAGGGTGTTTTTTTGTTTTTGTTTAAGTCCCAGCACTTCATCAGTAACTGGTCACCACTTGCATGACTACCATCAAGGGAGACTGCTCTATTGTCCTTGTCATCTATTAGAAGCCCATGGAAACGAACCTGTATGTTAATGGGTTTTTAGTGACTCTACATTGAGACACTAGCTCACACCTTTAAGTAATTGTCTAAGTTAGCTTTTAAGTGATTGTTTAAAGTTTAGCTGTTTTCTTCCTCTTTTTTTTTTTACCCAAACCATTTTATTAGGAGCCAGTACAGATATCATATTGTTTCATAGTTCAATCACAGCAAGCAGTGTTGTACAAATGCCACCACAGTCAGTTTCAAAACCTTCTCTTTCTTCTTGAACTCCGTAACATCGGCTTCCTTTTAACCCCCCTCTCTCCCACTCTACCCCCTAGAAACCCTTATTCTACCTTCTGTCTCTAGAGGGTCATCAATCCTGGGTTTCAGACACTGAAAAACAGAAAAACATATAACAAAAATTCAAGAGGTTCCCCCCAGTGACAAAATGCATCTGAGATAAACTCCAATATGAACAACAACAACAACAACAACAAAAAACCACAGAAAACATTGAAAACCAGATCAGGCCTAATGTACAGCAGAGCAGGGATCAACTGCCGAGGTTTGAACTGTTCAAATCAGGTTTATCATGTGGATCTCCTACAGTCATCTCTCCACTGCACTCTGTTGGGTAATCAGTTTTTCCATCCCTCTCTCATGGATGAGGGACATCATCGTGGGCTTGCTTCCCATGCAGATACGTTTCATGGTGGTGATTACACGGTGTTCAGCCAAATGTGACATAGGTCACATAGCCTCTCTCGCTTCAGAGGGCTTATCATCTTTGGGGTCCTTGTCCTGTGGTGTCTTGGACCTCAGGCTCTTAGGGACTCATGAAAAATTTATATATATATATATGATAATCTTATCCTAATGATGAAGTGAATCCGCATATATATAATCTTATCACTTCCTATATTTTCAATGCGAAATCCATCTTTAGGAGACAGGAAAGAAATTAGAGTAAATGATGCTTGAAAAATGAAGTGATTTAGACAGGTGTATGGAGAGACGATCAGAAAAGGAAAACTCTAATGATATGAGGTAGTTAGTTTATTGTGCCAACCTGGCTGATAAACACATGTGGGATTAATTGAAGGGCAGAGGGATAAATGGCTCGGTGAGCCTCGCCTTTCAAGTTCTCGGGTCTTTTGCTTTCTGATGGTCACAACAGGGTGCACCTGCCTTAGCCAGTTCCCTGCTTTAGTTGGCAAGGCTCACTTCCTGAAGACATCCCCAAGGAGAAGCCACATGGACCTACCCGTATGCAGCCCTGGGTGCTGGAGCAGCTGTGTGGAGACCCCTGCTAGTGCTGAGATGCTTACACATTCACTGACTCGGCTTTCCTCTTGTAGTCAGCATCATTGTGTCTGTTTTGTGAGATGGAGGAATTTGTGGACTGGTGTTGGACATATGGGTTAATGGGTTAATTTTGGACTTGTGGGTTTGGGCAGCACTGGGTTGGGATATTTTCTTGATGCACACTTAACCTTTATATTAAACTCTCTCTTATATATGAGTTGCTGTGGATTTGTTTCTCTAAAGTACCCAGACTAATACACGATATAAGCTGAGCTTTTATGAGAACATTGGTGTGTTTTTCATGTGACGGCGTGGTCTGTGTCTTTTCAATTCTCTTCATTTCCTACTCCCACTAGAAAATGCAAATGCATGTTATCCCAAGAGAACCTTTGTCTTTCCACTGGAACCAGGACCCACAGGGGTGTAGTAGTCATCTTCTGAGTTCAGTTCTCAACAATGTAGTTCATACATTGCCCACTCCCTACTGTCAATGGAAACTTGCAAGTTTCTCTGATGCAGAACCAGCTTCCGCAAAACTTTCAGACTACGATGGACTAGGAAGAAAACCATGGCAATCTTCTTTTGAAAATCAATTCAGAAAACCTCACGGTCCATGGGAATCTGGTCTACAGTGGCTCCTTAGGATGGCATCGTGTTGGGTTCTCTGGAAGTCAGGGACTGAGTAGGTGGTAGCTAGTCAGAACAGTCACAATCATTTTAAAAACATGGATGTATTTGTGGATCCACCTTTATGCCTATAAAAAACTTCACAGGCCTGTCTGGATAGGACAGGCTGGATGAACAATCTGGAGGAGAAAACAACGGGACTGACAGTTCCGGGGGGACATGGGA
>NW_022103915.1:24770163-24803014 GCF_000313985.2 Echinops telfairi
AAATGGAGAGAAAATGTTTTGAGAAACGATGTACAAATGCGCTTTACACAATTGATGTGTGTATGGATTGGGATAACAGTTGTATGAGCCCCAAATAAAATGATTTTTTTAAAAGAAAAAAAAAAAAAGAAAAAACTTCACAGAACACGTAGGTTAAAGGAATTCTGGGGTGGGTGGTGGTGGTGGTGAATGCTGCTTCTTCCATGCCAGACTGCATTTGTTTTACAAGTAAATCAGACAAATATTCAATACTGCAAGTACAGAGGTTGCAAAGCATTCCCTGCTCAGAGAGAGAGAAAAGGGCTGAAGGCTTTATTTATATACATGATGCTTCAAACAGTTGGATTGTGCTCCTGCTTTTGCCAGGAGGATTTGACAGAGAAATAACTGTGCTAACGTAGATGAGTATGTGCCTTCCTTTAGTTACGGAATCAGCCACACTCCTCTGTACAAGGGCTATGGTATTTGACTTGGTGTTATTTGGAGTTTACAGGCATTTCAGCCATAGGCTCAGAATCTTGATATTTTGGAGTTAGTCTCTCTCCTTTGAAGTAAATCACTCAGAATTTTTTTCCTTACGAGGGAAAAAAAATCTGCCTGCGATGTTATTGATAGATGTTAACAATGATCCTAAGTTAAACCTAATACACAGGATGTTGAGCAAACTTGCTTGAATTGAATTAAGATACAGGAGGGGGTTCTGTTGGCATATTTACATACTCAGCCTGCCAGTGATTTGCAGAGCAACATTAATAATCTTAGCAGAGTGTGACCTATATTTGTCTGGGTATGTAAATAATAAAGTCCTTTTGCCAAAAGTTAAAACTGTTTATAGCCTATGGAGAATTTCATAGTAACTATTTTTATCCTGTCATTTCTCTGTATCTTACGTAAATATCACTCAAAGAGGATTATCTGTAAGCAGGAATTAGTTCGCAATAAAAGTAAGATATACTCATCAGGCTTGCAACAGAGATACCATTTTCCAAGTTGATATGCTGTCATAGACCTTCATGACTGTAAAGAATTATGATGTGAAGAGGGGGACCAATGCCTAATCAATTCAATAGCCCTTGTTTTCTACACAAATTTTCCTTGACAAATGGAATAAATTCCCACGTGCATTCTGAGGGGGTGTGTGTATGTGTGTGTGTAGTGTGTGTGTGATTCTACACATCTCTTTCTGCCAATGAACAGCCAATCTAACTGTAAATTATTATGTGTATTCTTTTATATTCTCAAATAGTTAGACAGTGGAACCAGCTGTTGATGTTTTTACTTGCTAGTGATACTAGTCAATATAGAGGGGGTGATTAGGCCTGGGCGCATACAAACCAGGAGTTGCAGGGCCCAGGTGTTTGATTGCTAACTAAAGCGCTGTGGTTTCCTGGGCTTCTAGTTCCCAAAACAAATTCAGTGACACTCAGCCATGTATAAGAAAGTACTTTAGACCAAGAAGCATTTATATATTAAGGAGGCATCCCAGCCCAGTTCAGTTCAAATCCCCAAGTCTCCCTTCTGACTCACATAGCTGCATGCTCCTGTTGCAGAGTGGTGAATCAGGAAGCAGGAAGAACACAGGCTGGTGGGTGCAGAGTCATGTGGATCCCACATTGGTAGAAACATGGCAGAGTCCCCGCAAGCAGGGATTTGAAGTATCAAAGAGAAAAGGTGGTTCCCGGTTTCCCTGCTCATGTGAAGGCCACCCCTCCAGAGGCATCACCAGGCTGTCACCTGACTGACAGGTTGGCTTCAACCCGTACACTTCCATACATCTTCAAGTTGGCATAGAATCATCTACCTCCCACAGCGTGTAAGGCCACAGGCTGTAGTAGTTACAGGGGAGGCCCAGATCAAAAGGCCTCTCTTTAAATCCTGATTCTGCCACTTTCCGGTTCTGTGGTTTGGGGCAACCACATAACCTTTAAAGGCCTCACTTTGCTTCTTCTTTGAAATGGACTTAAATGGTAGCTCTCCTAGAATTATTGAGATAATTAATTTGACCGGCATGACATGCTAAGAATAATACCTGGCACAATCTGAAATAGAAATCAGTGTTATTCATCAGAATTCTATTCCTGGTTGAAGTCATCTCGCAGGTGAGACATTCCTATAATAAGTATAAATAAATTGAATTATTTCAAGAAATGCTTTTAGGAGAGCTACCCATATTAAAATTATATAGAAAATGTCTTCAAGAGTGAATAGGCATATTTCTGTTTCACATCCCTTCAGATGGTAGGCTCATATCCATATCTCCTCAATATTTACTCACCAAGCTATCTCATAATAGGAAGATGCCTTTAAAAATTATTTAAGTAACATGAGGGACAGACTAGTGTGAGGTGAGTAAGGCACTAACCCGAGTAATTTTCATAACCTAATTATCATATTTGCCAGTTTGCATTTTATTTCAAATGTTTTCTAATGCTGTCTTCAAATTTGCTAATTTTATTTTTTACAGTGTTTATTTAATCTCTCACCAATGTTATTTAATGTATATATTTTATCTTATATATATTAAGATCTTATTTTTATATTATTCTTACCATCACTATATATTTTTTAATCTATTTTATTGAATATAAGGAAAATATTGATCGCTTTTTAATATCTCTGTCTATGATTTTGTCATCTCTTTATTTTTGTGTCTGTTTTCAAAGATTTGTTTTTCTCCTAGTAATGGGTTAGGTTTTCCTACTGTTTTACATTCCTGGCAAGTTTTCATTGGATACAAATATTGTGAATTTTATGTAGTTTGGCATTGAATTTTGTTTTATCCTTACATAGTGTTTGGATTTGTATAAAATTGCAGTCAGTTGCTTGGAACTGTATGGTCCTTATGACTCTTGCTTTTACATTTTCTTAGAGTAGATAAAAAGTAGCCTTCAGTCCAAGACTAATGTATCTCCACTTCAAAGGCATTCAAACTGAGAACTCTATCTATTCCCTGTATTGGGTTTTCCCTCTCAATCTATTTGAACAAACCTAGTCTCAGTTCTATGTAAGCTTAAGGAATTTCCCCCAGTGCAATCCTTTCCCCAGTCTTGAGTGGTGTCCTCTCACCGTATGGAAACCAAAACTTAACTTAAAATTTGAGAGTACTCCCTGTTCAATTTTCTAGAGCTGTTCTTTCCTTGGTGAAAGTCTCTCTTCTCCAATATGTAGCCCAATAAATCTGAACCACTTCAAGCCTCCTCTGAATTCCATACCCCATCTCCTAACTCAGAAAGACCCCAGGCCCTATCTGAGTCCCCTTTTCTGCCTTGTGTCCTGGTACCTCAAGGGGCAGTAAGCTCAGCGATCGTAGGGCTCACTTTGTTACCCTTCTTTCAAAAATCATGGACAGGCTGCCTGTTGTCAATTGTTTCAGTATTGGTGTTTCTCATATTTTTCCAGTTTTCTAGTTATTTAACATAGGAAGACAATCTGGTTTATCTTACTTCATCCAGACTGGAAACAGATGTTCATTTAAGAATAGTATTGTTTAAAAGTTAAGAGCATTCGTGTATAATTTAATTTTCACCACAGTCCTCTAAGATAAGCTTGACTTTTCTCACAGATCAAGAAATGGAAATTTAGAGAGAAAAGTTAAATAGTCTTGACGAGTGGGCTAGCATCGAGGTTAAGAGGATGGCTGAAGAGTCAATTCCCTGGGACAAGATCTCAACGAATCATGTAACCTAAGATAAATTATTCAACCTTTTTGTATTTCTGGTTCAAGAAAACTAGTAATAAGAAGGAATAGCATCATCTAATTCATGAAACACAGGGGAACCCTGGTGCTCGACTGCATCAGTACGCGACAGAATCAGATTTCGACGCGAAATGTTGAGAAAACTTTGCATCAGAGCTCTAACAATACATGGGAATCCCCCCCAGTGCACATGATTTTTGTAAACAAAAGCAGTGTGTGTTTCGGTCACGCTGCGTTAGTTGGTGTTAGTACGCTTTGATGAAACCTTTTGTGGCTGTGTGCCAAGCGTTTTGCTCTAATTTTCTTAGTTTTTGTGGCTCTTTGTACTGTTTTTAGATAAAAACAAAAACCAAACACGAGGAGTCCTAAGAAAGCCACTGCAGACAAGCAGAAAAGGAAAATGGTAAGAATCGCAATTGAACTGTCAGAGGGATTGAGGTGCACGGCAGCGGACTCACAGCAGAGGAAGCCAGGCACTTTGGGAGGCGCAGAAGGTGCTGACTGAGAGCTGTCCGGACAGGAGCAAATCAAGAGGGTGTCAGTTTCTTCAGCAATCAAAGAAATGCTGCTTTCCTGGGACAAAGTCCAAGAGTTTTTTTGAAAATAATCATCTTGATAAGGAACTGACTAACTGTGTTATCGATATTGTTGATGACAATGTAGTAAACCCTTTTAGAAAACAGTTCAGGAAATGCCAACAGCACACCACATTAGAGAGATTTTTTTTAGAGAAACCCAGCCAGGTCCTAGTGAAAAAAGTTGATTTGATGGAAGGAGATTCCCCTTCCAAACAATGACTCTCCATCCCTCCTCTCTACATCTGTGTCCACGGATCCATCAATCTCAAGGTATGGGCCATACGTAGTTGTTAAAACTTTTTTAATGTTATGTTTTTTATTTGTTATATTATTTAACTCTGAACTTATTTACTTTGAAATTTTTGTGTAATGTTTTGTATAAAAAGGCAAGGTTAGGGTAAAAAAAATTGGCGTTCAGGAATGGATGAATCTGTTTTCATTTATTTCTTATGGGAAAATTGATTTGGAACTCGACCACATGCCATCCTGACACTCCTTCTGAACCAGATTAGCGTCAAGGTCCGGGGTTCTACTGTATTATGTAAACTACCTCTTATTTATGTCACCTGCTCAAAATAATACCTGATAGTATCTTTCTGACATGTGGTCTCTCTATTTAGGGTTAGAATTAGAATTACTTATGTATCTTAACTATTCCATACTGCTGCTAAAGAACATTGCTTCTGACCATGCTATTATCAATAATGGTGGTGGAATATGGTCATAGAGATTTAAGTATTCTTTTATAAGCATACATACATCATATCATCATATGTGTTTTTTTAGGTTTCCAACTACTCAGCACAATAGAACTAAGTATTTGCAATGTGAGGCTGTTTTCCAGTGTTAGAAGTCAACTTAGTGATTTAGACCTGGGAGTATAAAACCTCTTTAAAGTTTTAAAAAGCAGAAATGTCACTTTGATGACTAAAGAGGATCTGACCTAAGTCATGGTCGTTTCGATTGCCATATTTGCATGTAAAGTTGGACAATGAGAAATGAGTGCAGAAAGATAATTTATATATTCAAATTGTGTTGGTGAAGAATATTAAAAACAGCGTGGGCTGTCAGAACAAACTAATCAATTTTAAAAGAAATATGTGGAAGAAATATGTAGAATGCTCCTTAGAAATGGGGTTCACTTACTTTGGGCATGTCATCAAGAACTAATTGTTAGAAAAAGACATCATGCTTGATCAATCAGAGGGTCAGTAAAAAAGGAGATTCTCAGTGAGATGGATTAACAAAATAGCTGATAATGGACCCAAGCACACCAGGAAACATGAAGATGGTACAGAATGGGGCAACTTTGCATTATACATAAGACTGCCATGGGTTGGAACTGACTTTATAGCAATACACAACAACAAAATAGAAAGCAGAATCTGAAAGTTCCCCCAAATCTCTGCTTCCTTCAGGAGTCAGTACTTTGCTAATGTGGTTAAAAAAAATACATGCACACATTGAAAGCATCACTTTTCTCCCCCTTTTCACGTTAGAACACTCGCTTGCTGTAAGGATCCCCCAACTACCAATTCAATTACAAGGCAACTCACCGCCCACGTGAATGTTTGAGGTAGCACCTTGACTAAATCATACTGCTTCTTGTGGGTAGGCTACTTCCTTTAAGCTCCATTCTAGTAAATGCAGCATCTACAAAGGACTATTTCCATGAAAGGTTAATCCCTTTTAGATAAGCCACATATACACACCAAGGTTTTACGGAAAGATGCAAACCTATACTATACATAATAATATATGGTATTTATTTGTCAATCACATAATATATAGACCACTAATATGTAACATTTTAAAAATAAACGCTCATATCTTTCAAGGAATTGGCTTTGCAATTATGGGGCCTGGCAAGTAGGCTGGAAATTCTTTGGCAGGAGCCGATGCTGAAATCTTGAGACACACTTTCTTCAGAAGAAGAACCTGTTTCTCTCTCTTTTTCTTTTAATAAGTAATTTTATTTTTATTTGGGGCTCTTCTAGGTCTTACCTATTTTTCTCTTAAGGCATTTCAACAGATTGAATGAAGTCCATTCACATTATTAGGCTAATCTCCCTTACTTAAACATATTTGGCTGTGATGTTAGCCACATGTACAAAATATCTTTATAACCATGACTGGTGTTTGATTGAATGAGTGAGAACCATGGCCTGGCTTAGCCAATTTGACACATAAAAATAACCATGCCACCATGTTTCTGTTTAAAGGTCTTCAAAACATAATGTAAAAACATTGGATCTTTTCTCTTTATTCAAAAAAAAAATTGAGGGGACAGAGAGAGAAGGAAAAAGATAGAAAGCCATGTAATGAAAAATAAATGATCATATAGCAACTTCCATTTTGTTAAAAGAAACTATTTTGCAAAGTTAATTTCATAACTCAAAAGGTTTATTTGGAGATTTATTAACTTAGAAGCATCCAGTTTGCACGAAGCAATGTGTCTGGATTTTACAGTAACAAGCATATAGGAAAGTTTCACTTCTTGGATGGTAGGTGAACATAGGATGGTTTGGATTTAAACAACTTCTGTTAATGGCCTGTTTTCTGTTAAAAACAGGAAATTGATGAGATCCTGACAAACAGGAACCAGCCAGCCTTTTTCAGCTTCAGCTGGCTTGTTGACCGGACCTGGTGTGAGTGACTGCATCTTGGCTTGATTATTTAGATGATCAGTTCCTCTGTTGTTGATCATTGTCTCAAGTCCTTTAGAAATATCATAAAAATGCAGCAGCACCACTCACAGTCACTGCATAGCCATCTGCTGTGGCTTCATGCCTCTTGTTTTTCTAGCCTGAGCGAGATCCTCTGCTGATGTATTAGCAGCTGCAAACACATATTCATGACTCTGAGAGAATACGGCCTACCAATGAGATAATAATTATAACTATTAGCACAACTACTGTGGTCATTAAGGTTTTCTTTCAACTCGGGTGGACCAGTATTTTCAGTGACTTGCCACATAAGACCTAGTAATCCTCCCATGAAATGACTTCATATAGCATGCTCCGAGCAGTTAGTCAGTTCTAAGAAGTTTAGGGTGGGACAAAACACCCTTTCTCAGGTCATAGCCTGGATATCATCAATGAAGAGGACATTTCCTCAGAATTGGAGCCTGCTTCCAAAAATAAGTAGATGCCATGGAAAAGCTTGTTTGCTTTACGCTGGGTGTAGACCCTGAAAATGGCTGATCAGATACCTCTGATTTTTGGGATTTGAACCAATGGCCTGCTGTATGGCCTGTCAATCCTAAGAGTCATCAGTGACCTGCCACCTGAATTGCTGACCTTGGATTCATTTGCCTCTGGAGCCATCAACCCTGGCACAAACCAACTAAAATCAAATAGAGCAAAAAACTCTCTTTGAGGATGATGTTGCCTCTTTAAACCAACTGGTTTGTTGTATTATTTTATGCATCTGAGTTTCAACTTCTCCCAAAACATAAACGTATGACAAGTTATATTAATCACTGCTCAGCAAGAAGATAGCCAAAGGCTATCATGTTTCTAAGGTGGGAAGGGCCAACGAGTTTCAGGCATCATGAATAAAAGAACAAATTTAGCAGTTGGTAAGATTTCTCCCTTTGATTATAATTTGGGAGATGTGGATTAGAGTTGTCTTCCTAGGCCAAGGAGAGGGAAAATACAGTAAAGATAATGGAGACATGCTAAGGAAAAATTAAAACCTTCACTCCAGGTAGCAGAATATCAAGAAACTCAAAACTCAGCACCAATGAGTCGAATCACCGAGACTCTAGAGCAGTGCAATTGCCCTTGTGGGTTTTCGAGACTGCCAGTCTGATGGTCTTCTTTCCTGCAGAGAGCAACTGGCTGTTTCAAACTGCTGACCCAAAGCTAGCAGCCCAGGCAGCAAGAAGACTGAGGGTGACAGGGATAAAGAGGAGGAAGGAAAACCTTTTCGTTTTTTGATATGTGAATTTGAGAAAAAGCTGTCTGCCTCCTGTCATAGACTTCTCCATTAGCTGGTTTCTCAGCGCAGACAGGACCAAGAGTCAGGCAGAGTCAAAATAAGCTGGCCTATCTGCACCCACAGTTAAATCCTTGTAGTTTATAGCTGTGTCTATCGTACAGCAGCTGATAAGATCCTTTTTGCTTATGAGCTGCTTTTCTACTAATTCATGGGTTTTAATTGATGTTACCATGGAGTCATGTGTTTGGTGTGTTGTTGTTTTTTCTTCCCCAGATAGGTTACTGTTCAGGAAAGTATTCTGTTTCTTTCTGCATTCTTAGTGGGCAGGATCTATTTTCTATAGTTCAGAACCACCGCAGTTCGCCCCATTTGTGCTCAGCTATTACAATTTCACATGTCTCCCTTGCCTCCGATTGTCCAAAAGCATTCATGGGAGGCAAATAATGTCACTAAAGCTTATGATCTAATTTTGTAAAAACACTGTAAATAAAACCCATACCACCAATAAAGAGAAGAGCAATACAATATCCATTTAATTATTATATGCAATAACCCAAATAATAATTTCCTTAAATAGACTTCCCATTCAAAGGACCACCCTTGCTCTCAGTCTGCCAATTATCATCTCTAGAGTGTTCAAGTCTGTTAGTTGTTTCTCTAAATATGTGAGGGAGTGATTCATTGAAACTTCATTGTCAGGAATAGACACAATATTAAACTATTATAGTGCTTTCTTGCTCTATAGTGATCATTTCTAAATCCATCCATCCAACTTCACAACAATACCATTCTCATAGCTACGGTTTCTTCATTTAAGGCAGCCAGTCAGTGCTCATTGTTAGTTAAGGCAGACAAAATAAATTTCTGTGCAGCCTCAATTTTAGCCATAATAGTAATAATTCCAATATTAGGATGAACAGGAGCTCTGGTTATGCTTTGGGCTTCTAACCTCAAGGTCCACAGTTTGAAACCAGCAGCTGCTCCTATGGTAAAAGTTCAGGTTTTCTACTCCTGAGAGGTGTCAGTCTCAGAAACCTACAGGGCAGTTCTACCCTGTCCTATAGGGTTGCTATGAGTCAGAATTGATTCTATGACAATGAATTTGAACTTTTTGAAGGGTAGATCTGTTTTAGCAGAAAGGAAGAAACTTGTTTTGTATGCACATAGGACATTCATTATATGCTACTAAAGTATAACTGGCTTCTTTTTACCTTTTGCTATTTTGCCCCTTCTGGGGATTTCCCTGGCTGGGCATCCCATACCTTGTCTTCTTAGGTCATTAGGGCACAAGGGTCCTTATCAAGTTAGACTCTTGAACATGGTTCATTTCTGTAGCTGAGCTATATGTGTATATTCTTATTTTTTCAGACCTCCAATTTTGGCAGTCTGATTAGGTCTTGTAGAGGGAACGCTTGGGCTAATCCACTGTGGAGATCAACACATGTGAGAGCCAAGCGATACCCTTTCATGTTAGAGAAGGGGTAGATCAAATCCATTTTCAAACTCTGTAAAGGGCTCTCATTACTTTTAATATGCCCTGCCTGAACTAAGGAAGCCTGATGGTGCCACAGGTGAGCACTCTGCTGTGAAGTGCAAGTTCACACCCACTGGCTGCTCCACCGAAAAGGGTGTGGCATTCTCCTTCCACGAAGAGTGCGTCCTTTAGTCTACCAAAGACGGAAAAGAAGAACATTCCTTAATTCATTCTATAAAGCAAATATAATTGATCTCAAAGCAAAAGAAAGATATCACAAGCCAACATCTCTATTAAGATAAATGTAAAATGTGTATCAGTAAAATACGACTGAACAGAATCTAACTGCATATCAAAATCATGTCATGACCAAATGGGATTTATTCCAAGAATGCCAGGATCATTCAACAGTAGAAAAAGTAATCATTGTAATATATCACAGAATAGAACAAAGGAAAAGCATCACATGATTGTCTCTATGGATGTAGAAAAAGCACTAAGATAGGAACTGAAAATACAGGGAATCCAGGAAGGAAGAGCCCTATAGGACCAGTGGTGTGAGTGGCAAAACAGGGAGGGTAAAGGGAGAATGGGTAGGAAAGAGGGAACCGATTACATGGAACTGTGTGTGACCTCCTCCCTGGGGGACAGACAACCGAAAAGTGGGTGAAGGGAGACGTTGGACAGGGCAAGATATGACAAAATACCCATTTATAAACTATCAAGGGCTCATGCGGGAGGGGGGACCGGGGAGGGAGGGGAAAAATGAGGACCTAATGTCGGGGGTTTGAGTGGAGAGAAAATGTTTTGAGAAATGATGTACAAATGCGCTTTACACAATTGATGTGTGTATGGATTGGGATAACAGTTGTATGAGCCCCTAATAAAATGTTAAAAAACTAAATAAATAAATTAAAATTAAAAAAAAAAGAAAAAGCACTAAGGAGAATCCACCTTCCTTTCATGACAAAAATGCTCAATATTTAAATAAAAGGGAAATTTCTCAATATGATTCAATTTATACACAAAAAGCCAACAGCTTTCTCCTTGAATTTGAGAAGGTAAGGGTGTCCATTTGTATCACTTCTAGTCAGTGTTGTATCAGAAGACCCCACAAAAGCAATAAGACAAAAAAAAAAAAAAAAGAAAGAAATCAACAATATCCAGGGTGGAAAAGAAGAAGTAAATTGATCTCTCTTTGTATACGATTTTATTTGACTTATAGAAAGTCTCGAGATAACACAAGATAACTTCTAGAGCTAATGGAAGAATTTAACAGGGTTTCAGAGTATAAGACCAACAAATAAAAATCAGTTGGGTTTCTATACATTAATAATGAAAAGTCTGAATTTAGATTAGAACAATAATTTTGTTTATAATAGCATCTATGAGAAAAAATTGTTTTTAAATGGTATTTAAAGGAGAAGTCCAATCCCTTTACAGAAGGGTCACAAGGAAGGGATGAGTCAGCGAGGGTGCAGTGTAGCACCGATGATAAACATTCCTCTAGTTCTTTCATTCTTTTCCCCCCACCACGCTCAGGACCTCAGTCTAGCTTACAAATCTGGCTAGCCCAGAGCACGTACACTGGTACAGATAAGAGCTCTTGACACACAGAATCCAGGACAGATAACTCTTAGGACCAATAATGAGAGTAGAGATACCATGAGGGTAGTGGGAAAGTGGGGGGAGAAGGAGGAGAAAGGGGGAAATGATCGCAATGGTTGATGTACAACCCCCGCCCCAAGTGGGATGAACAACAGAAATGTTGGTGAAGGAGATAGTGGATGGTATGAAATGTGAAAATAAAAATAATTTATAAATTGTCAAAGGTTCACGAAGGTAGGGGAAAAAGGGGGAAAAATAGGAACTGATACCAAGGGCTCAAGTAGAAAGAAAATGTTTTGGAAATGATGGCAACATATTTACAAATGTGCTTGATACAATTGATATATGAGTTATTGTAAGAACTGCAAAAGCCCACAATACAATGACTTATTAAAATAAAATTTTTAAAAGGAGAAGTCCAAGTTACACATTGGCAAAAAAGAAAGGTTTTGGCAATATCGAGATGTCAATTTAGATCTTTCAACAAACTGATGCATCACTAGAAGCACTCATTGATTTATGCCAAGAAATTTGAAAGAGACCTACCTGGTGAGCCAATCGGAAGAGACCCATAGCTGTGTCCATTCAACCGAATGCATAACTAATGAACAATACCATTAATATTACTTAAAAGTAAATTTTTTTCTTAAATAATTTAAAAATGACTACCACAGTACAGTGACAAGGAGCTGTCAGTAATCAAAATCACATTCAGAATAGGTCAGATGAATCTTGACTTAAGCAGAGAATGCCCACGAGCAAGTGATTTTACCATAATGTTGCCTTGTGCTTTATTGATGACACAAAAGCATTTGGTTCTGTGGATCATAACAAGCCATGAACAACATTGCAAATAATGGGGGTTCTAAAATGCTAAACTGCTCAGGTGGAACCTATACATAAACGGAGAGGCAGCTGTTAGAACAGAAGGGACTTACACATGGTTACATGAGGGAAGATGGGGGGCAGAGCTGTCACCATCCTGATTCCATCTGTATGCTGACTCAAAATGGCAATGCCAGTCCATTTCAGCTCATTCGTGCCTAGCATATTGATCATTATGCATTCAATTTCATGTGTGAATGGCTTCCAATTTTCCTAGATTCATACATTGTACATTTCAAGTTCTATTGTTAATTGATGTTTTCAACTGTTTGTTCTCATTTGGGGGTGAAGTTTTAGAACATCAATTACTGAATGAAAGCAAAAAGAGAAGCTTAGAAATCATTCAGCTATACATAGAATGCTATTATACTATTTGCTAAAATGACAGATAGCCAATATGCCATTTTAATGTCACCATGATCATTCCTGATATAGGTTTATATCTATGACCACTCAAGGAAATCAAGTCAGGACAACTATTATTCTAATTTATCCACCGACCACAAAAGCTAGTGATGAAGAAATTGAAGAATTCTACCAAGATCTTGAGTCCAAAATTGATCAAAGATGCAATCAAGTTGCATTAATAATTATTTGTGATTGAAATGGAAAAGTTGGAATTAAGAGGAAGGAGCAGTAGTTAGAAAATATGGACATGGTGATAGAATCAAAGCTGGAGAACCCATGATAGAATTTTCAAGATCAAGGCCTTGTTCATAGCAAGTACCTTTAAAAAAAATTATTTATTTAATTTTGATAAATCATTTTATTTGGGGCTCTTACAGCTCATATAACAATCCATAAATCAATTGTATCAAGCGCATTTGTACATTTGCTGCCATCATGATTTCCAAAACATTTTCTTTCTACTTGAGCTTTGGTATCAGTTCTTCCTTATTCCCTCGCAAATACCTTTTTAAAACAACACAAATGGCCACTGTACACATGGACTTCTCCAGATGGAAAACACAGAAATCAAATGGACTATATCTATGGAAAGAGATGACGGAAAAGTTCAATATCAACAGTTAAAAGCAGTCCTGGGACTGACTGTGTAACAGACTATCAATTGCTCATCTGTAAGTTCAGATTGAAACCCAAGAAAATTAAAAGTTGTTCACAAGGGTCAAAATACAACCTTGAGGACACTGCACCTGAATTTTAAGAGCATTTCAAGAACAGATTGCTGCATTGAATGACAGAAATGACAGAAAACCTGATGAGTTGTGGAGGACATCAAGCATATGATTCATGAAGAAAGCAAAAGGCCATAAAAAAATAGAACAGAGATAGAAAAAAATCAAAGATGTCAGAAGAAACTGATGAGTAGTTAAGGCAACTGGAATAAATGATGAAGTGAGAGCTGAACACAAATATTAAAGGGAAGACAAAGTGAAATATAATAAAATGTGTAAAGACCTAGGGTTAGAAAACCCAAAGGAAGAATACCCTCACCATATCTGAAACTGAATTCAAGCCTTGAGTTGCAATATTGAAAAATTGTATGTGAAAAATGTTGAATGATGCAGAAAGCATCAAAAGAAGATGAAAAGAATAAACAGTCATTGTCCCAAAAAGAACTTGTCAATATTCAACCATTTCAGAAAGTAGCATATAAGCAAGAGACCATGATCCTGAAGGAAGAAGTTCATGCCTCACTGAAAACATTAGACAAAAATAAGGCTCCAGGAGTTGTCAGAATAACAAGGGAAATGTTTCAATAAACGGATGAAGCCCTGGAAGCACACACTCATCTATGGCAGGAAATTTAGAAGACAGCTATTTGGCCAACTGACTAGAAGAGATCCATTTTGTACTCATTCCAAAGAAATGTGACCCAACAGAATGCACAAATTATAGAACAATATCATTGCTATCACATGCAAGTAAAATTTTCCTTAAGATCATCCAACAAAGGTTGCAGCAGTACATTGTCAGAGATCTGCCAGAGGTTCAGGCTGGATTCAGAAGAGAGGACTTGGAATAAGGGATATCATTGCTGATGTCAGATTGATCTTGGCTGAAAGCAGAGAATACCTGGAAGACGTTTACTTGTGTTTTATTGACTATGCCAAGGCACAATCAACTGTGTGGATCATAAGCTATAATAAGCTTGAGAACACTAGAAACCTGCAAACACCTCATTGTGCTCATGTGGAACTTGTACGTAGATCAAGAGGCAGTTGTACAAACAGAGCAAGGGAATATTGCATGGTTTAAATACAGAAAAATTGTGCATCTGGATTGTATTCTCTCACCATACTTATTCCATCTGTATGCTGAGCAAATAATCAGAGAAGCTGATTTATATGAGGAATATTAGAGCAGCAGTATTGGAGGAAGGCTTATTAACAACCTGAAATATGCAGATGACACAACCTTGCTTGCTGAAAGTGAAGCCCTTGTTTATGCAGATCAAAGATTGTAGCCTTCAGTATGGATTAAAGCTCAATGTAATGAAGACCAAAACTGGGCAATAAGTAACATCATGACAAATGGATAAAAGATTGAAGTTGTCTTGCTTGGATCCATAATCAATACTCATGGAAGCAGCAGTCACTAGATCAAATAACGCATTACACTGGGCAAATCTGGTGCCCAAGATACCGGGAGGGAAGAGGGGGTTAGAAAGGGGAATTGATCACAAGGATCTACATATAACCTCCTCTCTGGGGGATGGACAACAGAAGGGTGGGTGAAGGGAGACGCCGGGCAGTGTAAGATAAGATATAATAATAATTTATAAATTATTAAGGGTTCATGAGGGAGAGGGGAGTGAGAGGGAGGGGAAAAAAGGAAAATGAGCTAATTCCAGGAACCCAAGAGGAAAGCGAATTTTGAGAATGGTGAGGGCAACAAATGTATAAATGTGCTTTACACAATTGATCTATGTATTGTGATGAATTGTATGAGCCCCAATAAAATGATTTAAAAAAAAAGAAATATGACCTAACAGAATGCCCAAATGATAGAACAATAAAACTGATATCACAAGCAAAAAAGAAAAAGAAAAAAAAAAGCAGTGGTTCTCAACTTTCCTAATGCCGTGACCCTTGAATACAGTTCCTCATGTTGTGGTGACCCCCAACCATAAAATTATTTTAATTGCTACTTCTTTACTGTCATTTTTGCTACTGTTATGAATCGGGTGACCCCTGTGAAAGGGTTGTTTGACTCCCAAAGGGGTCACAACCCACTGTTTGAGAACCGCTGCTTGAAAGTGTTGAAAAGCAGGGATGTTTCTTTGAGGCCTAAGGCATGCTTCACCCAAGCCATGGTATTTTCACTTGCCTCATCTGCTTGTGAAAGTTGGACATTGAATAAGGAAGACCAGAGAAGAATTGATGGGTTTGATTTGGGCTGGAGAAAACTACTGAAAGTCCCATGGATGGACAAAAGAACAAACAACTCTGTTGTTGGAAGAAGTACAGCCAGAACGATTTTAGAGGCAGATGGGGTAAGGCTTTGTCTTATGTCCTTTGGATATCTTTTCAAGAGAGACCAGTGCCCGGGAAGGACATGATGTTTGGTAAGGTAGAGAGGCAGTACAAAAGAGGCAGACTCTTGATGGGATGGATTGACACAGTAGCTGCAACAATGGGCTTAACCATATGAACAGTTGTGAGATTGGCACAGGACCAGGCAATGTTTCAGTTGGTTGTGCATAGGGTTGCTGTGAGTTGTAACAGATTTGATGGCACCTAATCACAATATTCTGATAACCAGCATGTGATAGTATTACTATTTACATGTAATTTGATGTTACAAGCTTGGTATACACATTGAGCCTACAAAAGCACCTTAAAAAACTCTTGTTTAATTTAATTGAATTTAGCTGAGTTCTGCCTATCAGATAAAGTGTACCTTTCCCTGAAGTCTTCAGTAAAATTCTACTAGTAAGGTTATTTAGCCCCTTTTAGCAATACATTCTTAACATACTAAATATAATTAATTTCTTGAGATCTTGAAATAGACTAACTCATGCCTCCTTTCCAATTTTTCTGGATAGAGAAATGATGGAGAAGCTCAATATCAGTACCTAAAACAAAGCCAGTGACTGACTTTGGAACAGACTATCTGTTGCTCATCTGTACGTTTAAGTTGAAGAAATGTAAAACAAGTCCAGACGAGTCAAAATACTACTTTTGTATACCCTACCTGAATTTCAAGAACATATCAAGAATAGATTTAACTCATTTAACACTATGGTAGGTACATAATCTGTTGTCAATTTGAAACTTATGAGTGAAGGGGTGGAGTTAGCCTCTCAATAAGGTAGCAGCGTGATGAACTCATTTGGAGGCACTAAGGAGATAAACAGCTCATTGGGGGTGAGATACACGCTCATTCCCTGTGAGACAATTCTGTTGACGAGACACATGGAGCTACACTAGAGCTCTGGAGCCAGAGGAGCCACATGGAGACTCCTGCCAGCACTGAGATGCTACACTGCCATTGGACCCACAAGACCTTCCACACACTGGCCTGTGATCTTCCTGCATTCAGTGTCATTGCATGTGTTTTGTGAGTCTGAAGAGGACTTTATAGATTGGTATCAGACATATGGGCTAATATCAGATTTATGGACTTGATCTGTGCTGAGATATTTGCTCAATATTCAACTGTGCTTGTACATAGCTTTCTTATACACATTTAAGTGTCTATGAATTTGTTTCTCTAGTCGACCCAGACTAACACAAACACTTATCACAGAAGACCTTAAGCGGTGTGAGATGATAGTAAGAACATCATACTTGAAGAACTCAAAAAGTTATTAAAAAGACAAGAGAATGAAAAGATAAAAGTATACGTCAGAAGAGACATTGAAACTTGGTTTTGGTTGTAAAGTAGCTAAGGAAAAAGAAAGAAATCATGCTATTAATAAAATCTGAATAGAAAATTTCAAAGGACATCTCCAGCAGAAGTATTATAATGACATGTGCAATGACCTGGAGTTTCAAAACAAAAATGGAAGAACATGCTTAGCTCATATCAAATGAAAAGAATTTGAAGAAAAAAATTGCAACCTTGAGTTTCAGGAGTCTATGTACAAAATGTTGTGATGCAGGAAGCCTCAACAAAATGGTGGGAAGGAATACATAAAGTCACTATACCAAAAGAATTGGTTGATAATCAACCCTCTCAAGAGCTAGTATGTGATCAAGAACCTATGGTATCGAAGGAAGAAGTACAAGCTGCACTTAAGGTACTAATGAAAAACAAGGCTCTAAAAATTGATGGAATATCCATTGAAATGTTCCAACAAACTGATGGAGCACTGGAAGGACATACTTACCTATGCCAACAATTTGGAAGACCACTCTCCAGACAACAAACTGGAAAAGATCCATATTTTAAATTATTCCAAAGTAAGGTAACCCAACAGAATGCAGAAATTGCCAAACAGTGCCATTTATATCACATGCAAGTAAAATTTTGCTGAAATCCACCCAATAATGGTTGCAGCACTACATAAATATGGAGCTGCAGAAATTCAACTTGGATTCTGCAGAAAAAGGCACTTCATTATTGATGTCAGGTAGACATTGGCTGAAAGCAAAGAAACTTAAAGGATGCTTACTTGTGTTTTATTGACTCTGTCAAGGTATTTGATGGTGTGGATCATACCTAATGACAGATAGTCTTGCAAGGAATGAGGATTTCTGAACACTTCATCATTGTGCTCATGCAGAAGGTGTACATGGATCAAGTGACAGTTGTGTGAACAGAACAAGGAAATACTACACGGTTTAAAATCGGGAAATGTGGCCTTAAGGGGTGTATGTATCTTTTCACCATGCTTACAAAATCTGTATGCTGAGTAAATAATTTGAAAAGCTGGATTACATGAGTAATGTGGTATCAGGATCGATTGGAGGCAGGCTTATTAACAACCTGTGATATGCAGGTGACAACCTTGCTTGCTGAAAGGGAGGAGGACTTGAAGCACTTGCTGATGAAGATCAAAGATTGCAGTCTTCAGTGTGGATTACAATTCAATGTAGAGAAAACAAAAATTAGCACCACTGGTCCAGTAGACATCATGATAAATGGAGAAATGATTGAAGTTGTCAATGGTTTCATATTGCTTTAATCCACAATCAAAGCACAGGGAAGCAGCAGTCAAGAAATCAAATAGTGTTTTGCATTGAGCAAGTCTGTCTTATAAGACCTCTTTAAATATTGAAAACAAGGATGTCTCTTTGAGGATTAGGGACTTGTGCAATGCAAGTCCAAGAATTATTATTGTATTGCACTGTAGTGTGCTTCTGTGCATTCAAAATACTTATAACTGTAATTAAAATCCTATGGACAGCCTGTATTGTTTCTTTGCTACTTATACCATATCATCTTTTGAAACAATTCATAGGAAACTTCCCTCTTTTATGGCCCCTAGTGCTGGGTCTGGAGCTGTGGTGGTGTAGTGGTTAAGTGTTGAACTGCTCACCTCAAGGTCAGAAGTTTGAATTCATCATCAAGTTCTACAGGAGAAAGACGAGGTTGTCTATTCTCGCAAATAGTTACGGGCTCAGAAACCCACAGGGACAATTCCACTTTGTCTTATAAGACCATTATGAGTCCCAATTGACTCGATCGCAGTGAGTTTGATTGTGGCTTCGTGGGTCTGTTGTAGCAGGTCCTGAGCTTGGTGAAAGTCTTCTAGTTACATTATGTAGTTGGACATCCCCTGTCATTTTCCATGCTGTCTCTCGCTTAAGAACAGGCTAAACTGACTGTTGGAGGGTCCTGAGCCTACCACATGATTTGTGCTGCCTTTAAACATCTTAATTACAGTCTCGGGGATTTTCTTGAGACCTCTTGGCAACTGAAACAGCTTTTGTTTACTTTCTCCAGGGTTGAGGTAGTGAAAGTGGCTTCTAATTTAGCCAAATCTCAAGAACCTGTGTTTACGTTCTTAGCCCACAAGCCAAGAAGAACTCTTCCATTGTTGTCTTTAGGGAGGTTCCAGGCAAAATGTCAATGTCCAGTATGCTTTCTGGAACCCAAAGCCTATAAACTCCAATGGTGGGAGGAGACACTTCTCCAATTTTCATTTGGATTTTCCCTCATTTATTGTTGTCGATGCCCTATATCTATTGATATAGCCCAGAAAGAGAAAGTAGACAAAACCTACTTCTATCAAGTAGATTCCAACTAATAGGGACATACTAAAATGGTACCATTTGAAGGATGTAAATCTTTACAGAATCAGACTGCTACTTGGATTTTAACCACAGACATTTTGGTTTTGAACTGAGTGTTTGACCACTAGCTCAAAAGGGCTTCTTATATAGGCCTTGTTTTTGCTGTTAGGTGCTGTTGAGTTTGGTCAACATAGAATGGTCCCATGTACACTGGAATGAAACACAACTCAGTCTCGTTCTCACAATTGTTGCTCTGCTTGAACTCATTGTTTAAACCACTGGGCCAGTCCCCCTCCTTGAGAGACTTCTGTTTCACTCGATGTCCATGTTACCAAGCATGATATCGCTCTCCAGGGACTGGTCTCTCCCGATAACATAGCCAATGTAAATGAGACAACGACACCCTGTCCTTGCTGTTCAGGAGCATTCTGACTGTATACTTTCTGAGACAGACTTATTTGTCTTCTGGTAGTGTATACTTAATATTATTCACACTTCAAATATATCAATTCTTCTTTGGTTTTCCCTATTTATTTCCCAGCTTTCATACATCCATTGGGCAAATAAAAAGAACATGGTTTTGAAGCCCTTAGTCTTTCAAGTGACATATTTGATTTTTAACACTTTAAAGAGATCGTTTGCAGCTGCTTCACATAATGCAATTCATTCTTTTTGATTTCTTGACTGCTGTTTCCTAAGGCATTGATTGTGGATCCAAGTAAAATGAAATCCTTGGCAATGTCAATATTTTCTTAATTTAGCATAATATGGGTTACCAGTCCAATTGTGAGGACGTGTGCTTCATTACTGAAGGGTGTAGTTTTTGATTTTCACCAGTACGTGCTTCTAGCCTCCTCAGCTTGTGTGTGGCTGACCTGGTTGTGTTATTTGCATATCCTGGCTTGTTAGTGACTCTCCCAGCCTCCAATTGCGATGCCAAGCTTTTCTTAAAATTCAGCATTTCCTGTTACTTGTTCAACATACAGATTGAATAAGTATGGTGGAGAGCTACAACCCATCTTTCTTGATTTTAAATGCACAGAGCCACTTTGCTTTTTTAAAATGGCTCTCTCTTGTATAGGTTCCATAGGAGCACAAAACAGTGTTCTGGGATTCACAGTTTTCACAATGTTATGCATTCTTCATCATGATCCATATGGCTGAGTATCTTTGTATAGTTGATAAAACACAAGTAAACATGTGTATGGTATGCTCTGCTTTAGCCATGATGCATCTGACTTCAGCAATGATACCCATGAACCCCTGTCACTTACTGAATCTGACTTGAATTTCTGATAATTTTCTATCGATGTACTACTGTAATCATTTTGAAAATTATCTTGAGCAAGATTTTGCTTATGTGTGATGTTAGTCATATTGGGTACTGGTTTGTCCATTGGATCACCTTTCTTTGGAATGGACGCAAATGGAGATCTCTTCTAGGTGGTTGACCAGGTAGTAAATGACTTCCACGTTTCTGGGCATGGAGAAGCAAGCATCCCTAGCACTGCATCGGTTTATGAAAATATCTCCATTGGTATGTCATCAGTTCCTGGGCCTTCTTTTTTTCTCTCTAACACTTCCAGTGCAGCCCAGACTTTCCCTCAATATCATCTACTCTTGAGGAGACGGCACTGCCGGAAATGATAGAACGCTGATCAGTTATTGTAAGACAGCTACTCTGTGTATTTCTTCTAATTTTGACAGCGAATTTGATATTTCCGATGTTCAATATGTTGCCTACCCAGTCCTTGAATATTGCAAGTTGAGGGCTTTTTGGCTTTTGTTTGTTTTTCAGATTAAGAAAGGCTGACTTCCCTTTTGGTTTTCTAACTGCTGGCTTTTACACATTTTATTATAATACTTTGTATTGTTTTCTTGAGATAATCTTTCAATTTTTTTTATCTCTTTTACTTCATTTTTTCTATTTACTTTAGCCACTCTACATTTAAGAAAAAATTTTATATTCTCTTCCTAGATCATCCACTCTGGTCTTTTCTTTCCTGTATTTTTAATGATCCTTTGCTTTTTGCATATAAAATGTCATCCCTCAACTTCTCCAATCTTCATTCATTAGTGTCCAGTGCTTTGAATATCTTCTCTAAACTCAAGTGGGATATATTCAATTTCCTATTTTGCCTCTCATGGACGTGTTTTAATTTTCATTCAACTACAATTGGTAGTCTGGTCCACAGTCGCCCCTGACCTTGTTGTGCAGGGTTAGTCCACTTGGTTCCTATCCATTGCATTTGGTGAGATTCGCATGTGCAGTAATCATTTCTGTTGGAGAAGAAAGCCATTTGCATTGAGTAAATTGTAGGAGTTGTAAATTCTGTCATGTGATTGCAGTGTTGTTCCTATTTAAAAGTTATACTTCCTAATTATTGGTCCTTCTTTGCTTCCAAATTCACATTCCTAGTGACAGTAATTATCAGTGCACTCTGTTTGCATGTTTGATCATTCTTAGTCTTAAGAAATTGACCAAAAAAAAAAAAAGAAGAAATTGCCCAAAACATTTTAAGTATTTCATCTTGAGCATTAGTGGTTGGTGTGTAATTTTTAGTCATAGTCACATTAATTGGTCTTCCCATCAATGATAATGTGGTAACTTGCTCTAACAGTGAATGTGATGTCATTCCTCTTGAACTTGTCAGTCTTAGCCTGGTAGACCATGTGATTGTCCAGATCAATATAACCAATAACTGTCTTTGGAGTTCACTAATGCCTGGAAGTTGATTTTCATTTTTTGCATTTAGTTTGAGTGTTTAAAAGTTTCCTAGATTCACATTTAGTACCTTCCATGTTCCAATTATAGGTTCATTGTATCTGTTTGTTTTTTGATTTGTGTCAGTAGGGTCCTGAAAACCTTACTCCACCAACATTGTTAGGGAGGACTCTACTTTGAGAAGGCAGCTCTTCCCTTGCTTTCCTTTGAGTACTTTCTAATGCAATGGGCTCATCTTCCAGAACTGCTACGCACCGCTTCAGTGCCATTTAGAAGATTTTCAGTGGCTAACTTTCTTCAGAAGATGACTACCAGGTCCTCTTTCTAAATCTATTGTAGCCTGGAAGCTCAACTAAAACTTTCTTCCATTGGTGATCCTGCTGGTACTTGGAATATATGTGGTATAGCTTCCAGCATATAGTAACATGTAATCCAGCACATTATGACAAGCTGAGTGGTGGTATATAGGTCATTCAATCTTCAAATATGAGGAAGCTTCTAAATGTTTGTGGAAAAAATGGACTAAAAGAAAATGGAATTTTTCTATGACTTTTTGAAACTCCTGTGAATATGTGGGTTACTATGAATCATTGTGCATCCAGGTGTTGTGCCAACAAAAACCAGGACATTTTGTTTCACCTCCAACTGCCCTGAATGACATTATATTGAGTGGAACCTTGGTCAGATCATTATGGGAAATACAAGAATTTCTTCGTGGAGGTCAGGATAGAAACATGGATTTCTATCCTGACTGCTATTACAGCATTTTGTTTTCTTCTAGGGGGGAACTGAGGCTCTCCTAGTTTTTGTTTATTTTCCTTTTGTTCACTTCTTTAGCTAAGTGAGGACTTAATGAAAAAGGGGAGTTGAGATAGGCAGTCAGCAGGCAGTAGATACTCAGGTAATGAAAGACAGCATGAGGCTGGAGAGCATAGGATGGCAGGTAAGATTTTCTCCTATATGATCCTTTACCTTTGAAGATTCTTGGGGTTTGCAATGTTCATTAGCTTTCTATAATCAATATTGTTATTTAGATTTCTGAGGCCATTTGTTTATTTATATTAATAGTCAGGATTTAATGCATATATCATTCCAAATTTCAATAAGGTCTAGTAGACAACTCTGTATACCAATTACCATAAGTGATCTATTCCCTTTGTTTAGTATATTGACACCTTTGTTCTCGTTTGTCTTTCAAAGAGTCCAGTAATTGTCTTTAATGTAATTTTCAAAATTTTTAAAAAGGTCTAAGTTGCAAGTCCAAAGTTGTTAAGATGGGAATTCCCAAGGTTGGAACACATGCTCCCTTAGACCTTAAAGATGTATCGTGAACTTATGGAGGAGCCTATATAATTTCAAATGTGTACAGCATTTGTGTATAGATGAGACTATGGTCTTTCCTGGAACCAGAGCTAAGGACTTGGTCTAAGTCTAGATGAAGGCCACTTCACCTAACTGACCCAGTAGCCCTGGTCCGGACATTTATCTAAGATTAAGGGTTGGGCCTCACAAAGTGAACTCAAATGTCAGATTCATATAAATGGTCCACCATCTCTAGACTGGAAAGCTTACGGTTCAGAAAGTTCAACTCAAAATGTGGGCGCTTAGAATCTCCAGAAGCTGTAAGAAAAGACACGAACACAAAGGGGTCAGAGGATGCCATGCCTGTATTTTTCACAATTTCCTCAAAGTGATCATTGTCTTCTGTAGACAATTATCTCATTTTCATCACCAAAGTTGTTGAAACAAAATCTTGCACTAAGTGAACTCGGAGAATTCAAGACTTTCATTCAGAGATTTGCAAAGCAGGCAGCATCCAACCCGGAGGTCAGAATCGAACTTCTTGGAAGGAAGGAAAAGGTGCAGTGTCTTACAGTAACAAGCATTTCAGCAACTTTCGCTACTTGGATGGGAGCTGAGGAATTGTTGACTTGGGTTCAACAGGTCTCAACAGCTTTTTGTTGAACACAGTTTATCGACGAGGCCACGATCAACAAGAAATTGGTGGGCTCCTCACAAAGAGGAGTCAGAAAATGTCTACTTGATTTAGGCTGTTTTGCTGACATGGGCCCAGCATGAATGACTCTTTGTGTTAATGGATTAGATTATTAATGATGCGTGGGCTTCAAAATGTTGTGCGGAAATGGATTGAAAAGACAATGGAATTTTTGAAGCCCTCTCATCTATCCACATGTTTATAAGAAGCACGGTAGCCAAGGAGCTCCCAACTGATTCCACCTTAAACTTATTTGATTTAGAGTGTCTGGTGTGCTCTACATGGAGAACTCCTTTGAAAGCCCTATGATCCTAAACAAATGCAATAATCAGATAATTGGTGACTCCCTCCTCCTCCAATTCCTCCTTCTCCTTCGTCCTTTTTAAACTAGACTTTCTGTGTTGTAAATCCCTCAGAATGTCTGGCTTTTCTTCCTTACCAATTCTTCTGTTCTTCCAAATCTTCTCAGGTAACGTGGCTTCCCTATAAAGTAGTCTTTCCTTTTGAGGTCAATCTGTTATTCTAATAATCTCAGGTCATTTCAGGCCTTCAAAATTTTGGTTTAATCCTCCCCCCTCTCCCAGTTTCTTCATTTTGGGTGTCTCTGTCATTTCCTTTTATGATTATATCTGAATGGTATTTTTTCTCTTTAATTATAAGTCACCATGGTTCTTCACAACTTGCTCCCCAAGTGATGAGGAGCAGATGGTGCTTTCAAAGGTGGGGCGGCGCAGACTGACTCCCAATGTGGAGGAGGCTGGGGAGGAAGGCACTGTGTGTCAACGGAACTACATCTGTTTGTTTATCTGCAATTGCACGCCCCATCTTCGTTAAGTGAAACCCGATGACAGGGAAGGAGATGCTCGTTACCATCCCCTCGGTTTGCTTTCTTGGCCCAGTAACGCTGCTGTTTTCCGAAGTCCTTGGCATTTCATTTCTAAATTTATTTGAAGCACTTTCCCCCCTGCTGAATATCTAAATTAGATGTATTGTAAACTTTTTTTGGACTTTACAAAGGTTTTCAAAATGGTTAACTGTGATATGAGAGCAAAAAGTTTCTGCTTTCACAATTTTTTCTTTCTTTCTGTGATGGAAGAAATAAAAGGAGTTTTAAATATCCCAGACTATAATCTCTAAAGAAAATATACCCCAATTAGCAGCTGTGGATGAACGATGTGAGGTCATCTATTATTACCCAGTACATTATTCATCATTTAGCCTCATGAGAAAGGAACTTCTCATGTGATGGTGTTAATTTCTTGGTCTCTTCCTCTACTGCTTGTCCTGTGGAGATCGCCAAGCAGATTGAAGCGTAAGGTCAAATTACATTCCTGAACAGCCCTCATTCCTGAGAACATCACATGCCGTAGCCACTGCCCCATTCTCAAAGATGTTCTTTTCCACACATTTAAGATAGAAGTCATTAAATTATGTGTCTTTATATAGACCCATGAAGTGTTGGTTGAAATCTGAGCAAATTCTAATGAGGGATTTATTGTAGTTCCATAGTCTATTTTATGGGAACAAGTCTGGATTTGTCCCATATAACCACAAAGATAGTTTGAGCAAACCCATTCAGAAAATGGAAGAGCTTGTAATATAGGTCTTGATGCTGATTAGGAAAACTTTTTGAAATAAACTCATGGATAAAATGTGTGCTAATATTTAGGATAATCTAGTTGATAGAACTTTTAGAAGATTCTGGAATATCCAAGTAGATTTTTCCAATATATACTTAAAGCATTCCGATTTTAAAATGAGATGCTATTCTACGAGAACATCCCCTCCCCTTTCTTAATTCTTTATCCTGATAAATAGTAACAACCATCGGTAGCATTGTTTATTGAGGGTCTACTCTTTGTCATGTAATATACTTCTTATTTCATTTAATTTCTCCTTTAGTCTTCATAGTCTCCCTACAAAGTCAATTTAATCATACTTAATATACAGACGAGAAAATTCAGGCCCAAGAAATCCAATCCATTGTTCAAGGAAACTTGACAAGAGCCAGAATTTAAATCTTTGTCCATGTGAGTTTAAAACTTGCTCTATTTTAAAAAGTTAATATCAAAACTATCTTTCATCCCTTATTTTCATCTTTCCTACCCTTGTCTTCTTAGCTCCTAGCCACTTTAAATTTTGTGTGTGTGTGTGTGTTTTTTACTTTTTATGCCCAACATGTCTCTCTGGAAAATGAGGGAATATGGTGCATGTCTCACAAAAGTTCTTGGTAACAATGATTGCCTCAGTTTTCTTGTAAATATTTCCACTTGGAAAAAGTCTTCATAGTCACCAAATTGACAAAGCTTGGGTTGGTATCCTTTGACTAGTGGAAATATTTACATTTTCCGAGTGCTTCCTTGTAAAGAATGTCCTGGTACTTGCTCAAGAGAATATAAAAACCTGCTGTCCCTGTTTCCATTTCCAGACCCAGACATGACCCTAGTACATTGAAGCATCTGTTCTTAATTTTACATCTCCTCTATCTTAAGGGCTATTTAATTGAATGAAGGTTTAAATGAGCTCAACAAATCGCAAGTGGAAGGGGAAGCGAATGAGAGCAGTGGCTTCCGTTAAAAAGGGGCAGAAGTGACAGGACTATGTGCCAGGGACAATGAAGATCTGTGCCCCTGGGTTTTCATGAAGTCATCTATAGTCAAGGACTTCCATTTGCACTTGCCCCTGACCCTAGTACATTTTCCTGCTCATCACCTGAACTTCTCCTGGACTGTGAATGAAATGCTCCTTTGTCTGCTCCTTTCTCTTACAATTCACTTTCTTTCTAGGTCTATATGAGAGGAATGGTCTATGATTGAACATTACTATGCAAAATTAGAAGAGTATTTTAAATTTTATGTTATTTGTGGAGAAAAGCTTTGACTTGTTTTGCTGTGATAATTTTTACTCATCTGGAAATGATCAGCAAGTCTAGTTCTAGATTTAGAAAACACAGAATCAATACTGTTTGCTGTCATATTAATTCTGAGCCATGGTGACCCATGCATGTCACAGTAGAACTGTGCTCTATAAGATTTTCATAGCTGATCCTCCTTCTCCCCCGGCCCCTGGAAGAATCATTAGTCATTGTGTTAGTCTGGGTAGACTAGAGAAACAAATCCATGGACACACATATGTATATAAGGGAGAGGTTTATATACAAGAGGAATTGAGCATTGAGAAAACATCCCAACCCAGTCCAGTCCCAGGTCATAAGTCTGATATTAGCCCATATGTCTGATAGCAATCCTTAAAGTCCTCTTCAGACTTACAAAACACATGCAATGAAGCCAAATGCAGGATGATCACAAGCCAGTGGGTAGAAAGTTTTGGGTCCAGTGGTGTTGTAAGCATCTCAGTGCTGGCAGGGGTCTCTCTGTGGTTTCTCCAGCTTCTGAGGTCTGGTTGCAGCCTTGTGGCTTGTCTTCTTTAATGTCTCCCAGGGAGTAGCAGAGAAAGAGGTGTCTTCTGCCTCCAAGGAGGAAGTACCAGGTTTCCCAGAATTCTCAGGAGAAGGCCATGCCCACAGAAGTCTCATTGGCTATCTCCAGATTGAGACCCTAGACTATCACCCTTACACTCTTATTCCTTAAATTGACACCAGATTAGGTGACTACCACAGTCTTTATCCCAAGGTGCTTCTGGGTTGACTTGAATTTCCATCCTTTGATTAGCAGCCAAATATATTGGCCATTTTCACCACGTAGGGACTCCCCAGAGAATGCAGAGATGAATAACTTCTCTTAATACATTTAAAGCTAAAGAAGTTCCTTGAGGCTTCCTCACCTTCCACCTTCACAACCCCAGTCCTGCCTCTCACTTCAGACTAGTCTGGAGCAGGTACACAGGTACAGATAAGAGAGATAAGAGCTGATGACACACAGAATCCAGGAACAGGAATGGAGATAGCGATATCAGCAAGGGTAGGAGGAATGTGAGGAGGAGGGGGGATAGGAGGAAGAGGGAACTGATCTCAATGATCAATACGGAACCACCTCCACCCCCCAGGTGGAAGAACAACAGAAACCATGGGGGAAGGGAGACAGAGGTCAGTGTAGGATATGAAACTAATAATAATGTATAATTTATCAAGGGGTCACGAGGGTGAAGGGGAGGGAGAAAAAAGAAGAGTTGATACCAAGGACTCAATAGAAAGTAAGTGTCCAGAAAAGAATGATGGGAACATAAGTACAAAAATGCTTGATACAATTGATGGATGGATTGTTGTAAGAGCCCCCAATACAATAACATTTTAATTAAAAAAAAAAGTTGACCAAGTTAATAAGTTAATAATTGGCCTAGCCAAAAATTTTCAACATAATTGGTGCTCAACATCTGTTTGTGAAGTGAGTGATGAACGAATGCTTGAAGGAGTGGTCAGAGAGAGAGCCGGCAGCTGTAAGGCTGTGATGAGAAAACACATAGCTCCAGGCCTGATATTAAGACCCCAGGGGTCATTAAGAAACTCACGTAGCATCCCCAAGGTTCTGCTTCATCAATAACATGAGGTTGGTGACATCTACTCACCCATTGGTCTGAGGAATCAATGAAACGCTGTATGTGAAGGTGCTTTGTCAATTCTAGGCCATGACTCAAGAAAAGAGAGAACTCCTGACATCAGGGATAGCCACTGCACATTTAATTAAAGGGTTAATAGCCACAAAACTGAGGTGAATCAGAGTAGAGTTATATAAACCATGTTTTGGGGCCTACAATTGATTGGTGGTGGTATTGCAGAAAAAAAAACTCTGGGTTGAGGTAGCTGGTTACTTCAGGGCCAGAACAATGTTGTAGTAATACTGACACTTCCAGTTCCAGCAGATCAATGTTCAGTGTATGTCTGAGTGACTACATGGATGGAAGAACAGATAGATGCATTGGGCTTCCTCGCTCTGTAATCTTTGGGTTATGAATCAGAGAAGTGGACTTTGGTATTCTCTTGAGCTCAGCTTAATACAGTTGTCAAAGAAAACCCAAATCATCCTTTGTGCTAAGCATTTTGTTAAGATATACAGTGCTCTATCTTGTTTCCAGAAAGGCAGATGCTGGCATGAAATGTTTCTGAGAGCACAAGGCTTGTCCTGTGTGATAGGGAGCCACATTTTCTGAATTAGCATTGTAATCAGTGGGTGAGACAAAGCCAACTGCTAAATGATTGCTAAGCAGAAAAGAGGAATAAACACTGTGCCATCAGCCTGTTTTCTCACATGGCATGGAGGGGGCACTCTGGTGCCGGCTGGCAATGAAAAGCAATACCTTTATTAGGCTATGGGTGGGAAGGACTGGTGATTTATTGGGGAAGCAGCTTCATACAAAATTAGGGGAAATTAGGAGTGGGACTTTAAGTTCCAAGACTTACTTGAACCCATCAGAATTTCAAAAGCACCAATTTGGCACATCTCACAATTTGTGTGTTCATTTGGGTAGAGTTGAGCTTTTGTGCCCTCGCATTTTTCCCATTAAGATTTTGTACAGAGGAAAATTGTGTGTTCACACTTTTGGTGAATTCTACTACGTAGCTCTTTGGTTGCACAGACTTGTTTTGATAGTTTAAAGTGCCCTGTAAGGTAGCAAGACACAAAAATTTGCCCCCAGGAGGCTCACCAGACAGACATGTAGCTCCATGAAAACAATTTGCTTCCTGTTATCGGTCTCGTGGGGAAACTTTCTTGGGATATGTGAATGCATCGAGTTTGAACTTTTGGGGGAGAAAAATAAGGTGCACATGTAGAGACAAAGAGATACTATATCTTGACCTATGTTCATAGGATAACGTAATTTATTTTAAAAGGATGCTTCTTGGTGACTAGATCCCCTAACTTTCTTATATTTAGTAAAAGACGGAGATAGCGGCTATTATATGGAATGGGTGGCTGAAGACACAAGTACCACGCATAATCCACACAACTGGGTCTGAATTTAATAGGGAAAGCCTCATTCCTTTCTTTCTTCCCGTTGTAATTTCAGGAACTTCAGGAGCCCCTAGGGTGCTAGAAATAAATGAGGTTTTCTGGTACTAGTAGGTGAAATGTGGGTGTGAGAAACAAATATTATTTGTGCATTTGCAAACAAATATTGAATGACAAGGCAAAATGTACCAAATGCAATTTTAAATGCTTGGGCTACTGCCATGAACACAAAATCCTTGCTCCTATGAAGCTTATGTTCTGGTAGAAAACCCCACAGTTATAAATCAACCAGATGGAATGGCAAGGGCAAATAGTTCCTGTGAAGAAAGACAAAGCAGTCTAAGGAGAAGAAGATGAACTGCTGCTGGCTGTGCGGCCATTGTAGAGGGAGTAGTCAGGGAGGCGTCTCTGAGAAGGCGCCGGGTGCGAAGAGAACCGAGTGGAGTGGAGTACTAGGGAAGGAAGAGAATGGGAAGAAGAATGCGGTTAGAAGGCAAAGCAAGAGTTCTGGAGAAGCAGAAGGTAGTCAGTGGGCCTGGAATGGAGGGATTATGGGGAAGAAAGGACATATTGGTGAGATAAACAGCAGAATTATTTACGATTCCCTTGTAAAGCATAACTATAGCTTTGATAGCATTCTAAGTATGATAACAAGTGTTCATGAGTCTTGACCAGGAGAGCAATTTGATCCAATTTATATTTTAAACCTCTATTTCGACCTCCATACAGATGGTCAACTTCAGGGAAGGGGCAGTTAGAGTACAGAAGCAAGACCAATGATCCCCTCTCATTATCTTGAGCCTACAGAGAAAAAGACCAGAAAGGAAAATCAATCAATTTGTTCTCATCACTCAAAAGTCACTTTGCACGCTTAATCCATGGAATCATCTGAATTCTTCTTCCTTGTTTGTCAGTATAAAACCAGATTTGATAAGATCAGTACGTGTAAGATGACAAATAGGTGTTTTTTTCTTTGGTTAGGCCCTTCTGGGGATAGGTCTTGACTTGTGTCATTGAAATCACCCCTTTCATGCTAAATAAAAGAAATAAATCTGTGTAATGCTCCTAATAATTTTGATTTGCAGATGCCAGGCAAGTGTGTGAGCTTCCCCCTTTATTATAAAACACCTCCTCCAGAGGAAGCAAACGTCCTTACCTCTACAGCCATGATGCAGTCATGCTTTGAGATCATCTGAGAAGTGCTGTGGAAGCACAAAGCATCATTGCTATCATTATGGCAGTAATGACTATGATTATCATGCAGTGAGGGGAGCTGAGGGGGAATGGCAGTGAAGGGTGAGTAAACCGTATTCCCATACCTCTAAGTAAGAGTTGCCATATCAAGAACCTGATACACGTGTGCATATGTAGTAAGGGTAGGCTGATGTGGATGTTGAGCTATCATTACTGAATGATATTTACTCAGATTCATTTTCATGAAACTACATTCAGAGAACATTTTGTTCTTTATATTTAAAACACAGAGTTCAGATTTCGTTCATTTCAATAGTAATGTATTCCTATGATGAATTATTTTGCTGCAAATCCTTTGGAAAGCAGTCATGATCTTAGAAGTTCTGGGTGCAGTAGTGGGTTGTAATGTACAATGTTTATTTCAGATATGATTCCAACTTCTCTGGAAAATGAGAAGGGAATGCAGCAGGAGGTGAGGGTTATAGTTTGACTTATTCTTTATTTGTTATTTTCTCACTTTTTTTCTTGATCACCGTTTTGGAATTCCAAGCTTCTGAAAAATGAGCAGTCATTAATTAAGTACCATTCAAGGATCCTACCTTGTGTCATATTATAGGAGAAATGGAATAAATATGATTTGTTCCTTATCCTATAAAGTTCACACTTAAACAAGGGAGCCAGCTAGGAACAGCAATAGGTTTAGTACTGGTATATTAAGTTCTTCAAGCTCACACACTGTCCAAATGTCATGATTAAATTTACACCTTAGAATCTTTTTCCTGTCTCTTCAGGACCATGTGTAGGATGGATATAAATGGATTTCATTGGTAGCAGGACAGAGTCATCCAAGTGATGCAGAAGTACATCATGAGATGAAGTGGAGGGGCAGGCTGGTTTATAGGGTTTTGGCAGTTTGTGTAGCTGGAAAATTCATTTCCCTGGAAGATGTAGCTGAGCTTCGAATGCAGAAAAACAGTGGATCACAGTGGCAAATGCCTAGAAAGTTCCATTGTGTATGAAGGAATCTATAGTTTAAGATTAAATTGACTCAGAGTTATCTTATGCTATGATCTTATAGAGGGTCAAAGCTACATGTACAATTTGACGATGGCCCTAAGACAGTGTGCAAAATGAAAATGATCAAAACTATTGCATCTTTTTTAAAAAAATTATTTTATTAGGGGCTCATCCAACTCTTATCACAAACTATACATACATCAATTGTGTAAAGCACATTAGTACATTCATTGCCTTCATCATTCTCAAAACATTTGCTCTCCACTTAGGTCCCTGCCTTCAGCTCTTCATTTTTCCCCTCCCTCCCCACTCCCCCTCCCTCATGAACCCTTGATAATTTATAAATTATTATTTTGTCATATCTTACACTGTCCGACATCTCCCTTCACCCACTTTTCTGTTGTCCATCCCCCAAAGGGTAGGTATGTGTACATCCTTGTAATGGTTCCCCCTTTCCACACCACCCTCCCACCACACTCCCAGTATTGCCACTTTCACCATTGGTCCTGAAGGGATCATCCGCCCTGGGTTTCCTGGGTTTCCCGTTCCTATCTGTACCAGTGTACATCCTCTGGTCTAGCCAGACTTGCAAGGTAAATTTGGGATCATGATAGTGGGGGGGAGAGGGGAGGAAGCATTCAGGAACTAGAGGAAAGTTGTATGTTGCATCATTGCTACACTGCA